>NC_140165.1:204572796-204692120 GCF_963971535.1 Notolepis coatsorum
AAAAAAAGCAAAGCTTCAAAATGTCAATGAAAAAAAGACTAAAAGCACCTGCAAATACTGAATTTCAGATTGCTCAGTCAACCCCTTATCTTTGTAATGAACAGTCGAAGACAACTCTGAGTGACACATCAGAATCCATGTAATGTTGCCGTTTTGAAAGCTGTAATTTTGTGTGTCTGCATACACTACAATAGCTGTATAAAACATGGAATTATCCAACTATAAACTATATCCATGTTTTCTCTCATACTATCCTACATAAACTACTGTCTACCCACCTGGTCTACTGCTAACATCACAATAACACCGGTTATTTCTCTATACAAACAAGCACTCAAAACCCTAGATAAAAAAACAAAATATAGACTATTAAGTTGGGAAAACCGTGTTCTCTTAAGAACTGTTGCCTAATGTACAAAATCCGGCATAATTTGGCACCACCTCCACTCTGCAATCAAGTCCATGTTCGCTTCTCTGTAGCTGGTGCACTGCTACTGGAGGGGAAGCCAGAGTCACTGGAGGGACAGCCAGAGGAGACTGCAAAATCCCATTTAGAAATTGGGCAATCGGTTTTCTCTTATAAAACAGCGCCTGAGTGGAATAAAATCCCACAGAACAGAGTCCATTTCATTCAACGCCTTCAAGTATAATCTTAGAAATTGGTTGATAGATAATCACTGATGTGTATACTATGTGCGGATTGAACTGTGTATATTGCAAGGGTTAAATTATGTGTGTTATTTCTAATGTGTTTGTACTTGTGTTTCAATCTTTTTTTGTACTACCCCATTATCTATGGCAGGGGCCAGGGGGACTGCCAATGTAAACTAGCCTTTTGGCTACAATTGGGTACATTTATATGTATGTCTATAACTTAATTTCTTCATGCTGAGGTTGACATTTGCGAAATTCCGCCCAGCACTGACAAGGCTACAGCCACTGTTCTCTGTGGAGGATAATGTTAAACGCATAGTTGTATCAGTACACACGTATTTGTGTCAGTGGGACAAATTAATGAAAAGGATGAATGAGGTCAAACATGCCAATTCATCCCCAGTCTGTAAACCAGACAGAGTATTTAGGCCTACTGTCATATCCATATGACATGATATGATAGAATCAAATGTGAAGCATGTGGATTTGAGCTGTGATGACGACAGTCAGTGCTGCTATAAATCCTACAGGGCTTTCAAGCAGATTAGAGGGTTGCAGTAAGTACAGTCCTGGATCAGTAGTCATTCTATCTCTTCCAAGGTTGTGTGACACATGGGTGACATCAAACTGATTGTATTCATGTGGACTGGGATGATCATGCAGGGATGTTTGATACATTGTGGTATACACTGCAATGCATGCTAGAGAACAGCCATATAGGCTTCAAGGCTTCAGAGCAATCATTTGTAATTTGAAATAATATGTCCAATCAATTTCAAATTCACTCCAATTAATGTCTCAGGTTGGCGTGACGTGATATGCTGATTTGACCTGAAACGAGTTCCAACAAATGTCCCGGTTTTCAACATTCACTACCAAATTGTAACAATTAAAATAATCATTTGAATATTATACTTGAGTTCAGAACTTACTGTACATACATAGACATTTGTCATGTTCTGTCCCACTTATTATTACCTCACCCGATATAAAACCATAAGCAATGCGCTCAGACATCTGAATTCAACACCCATTTGTCTGTATGTGTGTCAATCAATATTGTTGTCATGGCTGTTGCTAGCCTGTGACGCTGGCGGCTCTTTCTGACATAACCTGTCAGTATGCTAACAGTTGGCTGTCATGCCCAAGAGAAAGTTGCTGTTTTTAAAAGAGCTCCAGGAGGCTTCCTTCAAAAAGTACCTGGCAATGCTGCATTCTGCACACACTGTGAGGGCGTGGAGCATGTCTTCTCCATTATGAACGCATGGACAGACGAGACGAACCGTGTGGGACTGACGACCAGGGCGTAAAGTACTTGAGTAATTGTACTTCGTTACAATACTTAAGTACGGTTTTGGGGGATTTGTACTTTACTCAAGTATTATTAGGTTTGTATACTTGTACTTTTACTCAATTACATTGAAGAGAAAAAAAACATGCTTTTTACTCCTTACATTTAAAATGCAGACCTACAAAGTACAAATCTCGCAGGTCCAACCATTTTAATTAGTATATTTGTTTCTCTGGCCGAACTAACGTTAACGTTATTAATCCTGCGGCCGCACTTTATTTAAAAACAGCCAATCAAATCCCCATCAATGGAAAATGAACCCGCCCATACCCATGCTGATTGGTCCTTGTGCAAGACTAGAAAGCGGGGATCTTTGATTAAGCTATCAGAAGAATAGACGGTCAGAAAAAAAGTTCTTACTTTTATTTTTGAGTACATTTAAGTAGAAACTTTTAAACTTTTACTCAAGTGTGTTTTTTTTATTTTTTTTTTAATCTGTTTTTATCCCCGTCCCAATTTTAGTCGTTGTGCCAATTCCCCCCCTCCCCTACCTGGTTGTTGTACGCATGTTCTCCTATGAGTCGGTACAAGGGCGTCCCGAAGCCGACCGCACGCTTCCTCCGATACGTGCGGCGACTGCCAGTGACGTCTTTTCACTTGGCAGCAAGGACTCTCATTGGTGAAGTGTAACGCGTGGGAGGGCACGCTATCTCCACCAAGTCCTGCACTCGCTGAGCAAGCGCCGAGACCTGACCTGTAGGCGTCGCTGTCCACAACGCCAGATTCCCACCGACCAGCTTCCCACCCCCTAATACTGCCAATTGTATTAGTATGACCGACCAGCCAAGCTGGTAGCAACGCCGAGAGCTGGACTCGAACCCAGCATCTCCTGCGTTGGTGACGAGCGCAATCTCCGCTACGCCACCTGACCGCCTCAAGTGTGTTTTTAGCCAAATACTTTTACTTGAGTAAGATTTTGAGACGGTACCCATACTTTCACTTAAGTATAATTTCTGGGTACTTTTTACACCCCTGCTCATTACACAAATTAACTTTGAGGAGAGCTGCACAGGAGTTCCACGGAAAGCTCCTGGGAAACCGCAATCTTCTAGAGGAGGTCCACTCCTCAAACAAGACCTTTCTTTAAAGGCTCCTCAGTTTTTGTTATTAACATGAGCAATAATGATTTCATGTTTTTTTTGCGATTTAATCTTTTTCATCTGCTAAGGCGCAGTCCATGGTGCTGACAGGTGTGCTGGTAGATGTGCTAAGCACTGAAATAATGGTGCCCCATCCTGATGAAAACGCCTGTGGTACGGGCATAAGCGCGTTTGGGGGTTTGAAAATATGGTCACCCTATACATAGCAAGCATGATCAATTAATTCATATTTCAAGGGCTTGTGGACAATGGGGCTCTCACCGCCAAAGTTCAGGGCTGGGATTTCCCGGATCTCAATCTGCCAGCTCACTGGTATGTGAGGAGAGAATGAGTAAAATCTGTGTTAGACAACTGGGGATTTGTTTTGTTTTGGGGATTTAGTGGGATAGATTTAGGATCTTAGTAAATGATGGTGCTGTATTGGAATCTGGTTCAAAGCACTGCTCTGACAGCTACTGTGTTCAGGCAAAGCAGCGGCTCCTCTGCATTCAGCCAGCAGTAGCAGCCACAGTTGGACATGTGCCCCACATGCTAACATAATGAACAATAACAAAAGGGTGTGTCCAGTCTTATTGAGCCTCAAAAACATGTGGAAGGGTGTATGTTTTGCATTGGTCCTTATTGTATAGCAGGAGCATTTAACTTTACTACAAACAAACAAACAAAAATAAAAACATCCATATAAACAACGATGAGCTTTTTATAAGTGTGAAAGTGAATTCTTGAATTGATTAAAGGAACACTGCAACATTTTGGGAAATTAGCTTACCGTCTTCTCCAGAAATAGACAAGAAGATAGATGCCAGTTTCCTCTCTGTGAGTTCAGTAGAAAGCTATCTGGCTGCATGTTAGCCGAGATTAGCACAATGAATGGAAGCAGACATGACCGGTTAGCCCAGGCATTGTCCAACTAACACCTCTCCCGAAGGTATCTATCTACTGGTAGGTATCTACTGGTATCTATCTTCTTGTCTCTTTCTGGAGAAGACGGTAAGCTAATTTCCCAAAATGTTGGCATGTTCCTTTAACATTTTAACTTGGCTTGATTCATTACAGTCCGTAGAGCACATACTCACACAGGTCACAATGAACATTGCAGTGGACATGAAGAACAGGTGTTCCAAGGGAAAACCCCTGAGTCCCCTTGAGACATGGTAATTATCACAGGTGTGGACTCGAGTAACATGACTTGAGTCACAAACAAAATCATGACTTTAACATCACTGATGACTCGTGACTTCACTCAGACTTGAGCCTTATGACTTGAAAGACTTGAATGTAAAGCACAAAATGTTAAAAAAAACATTGTGCCATAAAAAGTGTAAAGTGAATCAACTTAATTTCCCTGATTACAGTTCCACTTTAGACTAATCTGTCAGCCGCCAATCAATTTGTGCGAGCAGAGAAGGAAGTTGTCTGTCAGTGCAGAATCATCTAAATTAATATACTACTAACTATTACTCTGTTGCCTTAAACTCTTAAACATTAGGACTTGTTTAGGACTCGAAAGTTTCAGACTTGTGACTTGCTTTAAATTTGCCAGTCTTGACTTTGAACTTGAGTGTAAAGACTTGAGACTTCTATTTGGGACTTGCAAAACAATGACTTGGTCCAACTTCTGGTAATAATAGTCTTTCTGCATCTCAAACAGAAAGGAAGCAGGTGCCGGTGACACAAACCCAGCCAGATGTTGACAGTAGGGATGTCCCAATCCGATCACGTGATTTTCAGAGGATTGGGATCGGGAATCTTTTTTTTTTTAAATCAGGAGTGCATTTCTTTTTTTTTTTTTTTTATTCAACAAACATGACCATGTTCACGTCTTAAACACTCATACTGAGGCCTTAGTTTTGGTTTTAAATTACATATCATCATTCATTTATTTATTGTCACACAGAGCAGAAGAATTTGCCAAAACACACGCATTTCCTTTGATTTACACCGTCGCACGACAGTGACGTTTGCCGAAAATAGCAGACCTCACAACGCGTCGCTCCCGAAACACCGGCAGGTCCACCTGATGAGCATCTAGACAAAATGTCAGAAGTTTGGAAGCATTTTAAAATTGAAGCCGAAGCCAGTCCAATAGCCAGTTGCAATGTTTGCAAGGTGTGCGTTCCGTTCCGCGTGCGTTCAACACAAACAATCGAATACGTCACGTTAACGTTCGTTATGTGACTAGAGCAAGCAAAGGAATGGGGGACTCGGCGGCTGGTGCTCTGCCAAACAGCTGTATTGAATGCTTTGTGAGGATTATTCGTCTGCGTTTCAGACCAAAATGGAGCAAATCATTACGTAAGTCGAACACTGTGAATGTATACTAATGTGCAAACAGATTGAAACTTTGAATATTCTCAGGGGCTCAGGGTGAATGTAATGTGAGCCGCCGTGCTCGATGGGCTATTGAGGGAACAGAGGGGCTTGTCTCGCTTCGCCAGTTTCTGACAAGAATGCGTCAAATTGGTTACTAATGTGAAAGATCGGATCGGGAAAGATCGGTATCGGCAGATACTCAAAATCACATGATCGGGATCGGATCGGAAAAATGCGGAAAACATCCCTAGTTGACAGGATTTTGTGGTGGCCGACACATTTCCAACGTCGGGGACGATAGACGGGCATCTTTGCCCCTTATAGTATGACATAATCAAAGAACAGTGATGTGGTGTCTGGTTATGGTTATGATGCTATGATAACCTCATCTGACATGGTGACCATAGTGAAAGACACAGCGAGATGTTATGATGCTATGATAACCTCATCTGACATGGTGACCATAGTGAAAGACACAGCGAGATGTTATGATGCTATGATAACCTCATCTGACATGGTGACCATTGTGAAAAACAACAATATTGTGTAGTCTGATCCCGGCATTAGAGAATAATGCCTCTGGTCTCTGCAGGACCCTGTGTAGAGTATCACTGACCACTACTCACTCATGCTTGACTAATGCTTGCTTTATATGTTTGAAAGGATTTTTATTCATCATTTCCACCTATTTTGTCAGACACAGTATCAGGAATATACCTATAAGTCAGTCAAAATGCAATGGTGTGCAAAAGTCAAGAGGTGTCTGTGTGTGTGTGTGTGTGTGTGTGTGTGTGTGTGTGTGTGTGTGTGTGTGTGTGTGTGTGTGTGTGTGTGTGTGTGTGTGTGTGTGTGTGTGTGTACGGTGCGGTGCATGCCAGGGATGGCTGTGTGTGACTTATACAGTAACAGGGTTAAAAGGATTAACAACCTCTATGGTTATCCTATCAGCCGTGACAGAATACACCAAAGAGGATTGGAGGATGCACTCCATTGACTGTGCTCTGGACCACAATCATCTTTTTCTCCCATATTATCTAAGAGGTTACACAGCACATCCAGTGCCTCTCAATCAGGATTTTTTTAAATACTTTTTTTTTTAGGTGGATTTCTTCTATCAATGTTGACATAAAACACAAAAGCTATACTTCCTATATCGCCAAAGCTGAAAAGCTGGCTTACTCTGTTGTTCTGTTTGTGTGGGAGTGAGTGAGAGACGTTGAAACGCCTAACATCTATCCCCCCCTTAGCAACTAGATCCCACAGTGTCCTCTGTCTGACTCAGGTTCAGAACATCAGTTTCCTTTTTCTTTGCTCTTCTTGTGAACATCTTTGAACGAAGCCTCGCACGTGCGTGATTCAGCCTCCGACGCTTCAGGTTGTCTTTTCACAGTGTGTGACTGATTATGTAACCCCCACTCTTAATCTTATGCAAAAGCAGGGCATGTCTCATGGGGAAGCGGCCTATTGTGACAAGTCCCCTCCCAGCGTTCCTTGCCAGTGTTCCAAACTGACTGAATTAAGATACGAGTTGTCGCTAGTTGGTCCAGTACATTTCTCGCACGACCCCCCCCCCCCCCCTCACTCCTCATGTCATGCCCTGGCCCTGGGAACCCCCTACTGGGCTCATCTCATGCCTGAATAGGTCATATCCTCCGTGATATCCAGACACATACTCACAAGGTGTCCTAATTCAATCTGATAATGTTCATTATTATGGCTTCAAAATGTCACTTCAAATTAATTTATAATTATGCCAAATGCACTTATTTCTAATTATTTGAAGCAAACATGGAATCACACTTTGTACTGAAATGGATTTTTTAGAATGGGTACAATACAGTACAGCTCAATACACACAATTGTTAAGGGGATGCAGACCAGAGAAAGACTTTCGTCTTGTTTACATCAGGGTCCCCCATTTTCTATTCATATGACATACATACAGATAGACAGTACTGCTACATCTATACATTTATGACATACCAGATTTACAAATACATTACTGTTTTTGATACAAGAAGAGTCTAAAAGAGAGAGTATATACATTTGACGAAGAAACTATACATTGGAGGATGTTGGTAGGAGGTGGGGTGGGGTGGGGGGGAAACTGTACATTGGAGGTGGTGGGGTGGGGGGGGGGGTTGGGTAGGTGGGGTGTGGGGGGTAACTGTACATTGGATTGTCGACTAAACCTTACTTGGTCCCAAGAAGAACGTCTCCTGTATTATTGGGTTTAATAGGACATATTGTACATTGGAGGGGGTTGCGTTAGGACATTTACATGGGCCAGTTTCGAATTGCAGTCTCTCGTAGGTGCTCTTTGAGAGTGGTTTTGAAAGTGGGTAGTGATTTATATTCCTTTAAGATAAGATAAGATATTCCTTTATTGATCCCCTTGGGGAAATTCAGGCATCATAGCAGCATGGGGGGGAGGGGGGGGGTACAGGTAGTAAAACAACACAGTATACAGGTAGTAAAAAACAACACAGGCAGTGTAAACAATTTGATCAATATGGTCAATATAATTTACTATCTGACTAGCTGAGGAATATTCACATTATTCACAGTGTCACTTAACTTCTTAAGGTGCAGTATGCATGAGGTAGTGTTATAATTTACTATCTACTGAGTATACATTATTCACAGTATCACGGTATCCACTGAAATATACATTATTCACAGTATCACAGTATCACAGTATCCACATAGGGTGCAGTAAGCCTAAGGTAGTGTAGGTTGTCCTCCTTGGGTTCCTATAAGTCCCAGGTCAATGTCTGGTAGCAGTCGCTGTCGCTGCCCCCTGTTGTGGAGCCTGGAGGCTGCTAGTCGCTGCCCACTGTTGTGGAGCCTGATGGCCGCTGGTATGAAGGACTGTCCGAGGCGGTTAGTTTACAGCTGTGGGTAGGGAGTTCCACATTGATGTGGCATAATTGCGAAACGTGTTTAGTCCCTTGTTTGAGCCGAATCTGGGTTTAACATGATTTGTGGAGCCCCCTCTGGTGTTGTGGTTGTGGTATTCACTGACCTTTGGGAAGTATTTTGACATGTACATGGGTACCTTAGTGGTGTAGTGTATCTTGTAGACCAGGCCCATTGCAAGTTGCTGTACTCTGTCGTCTACTCTAAGCCATCCTAGGTTGTCAGAATGGGCAGGGGTGAGGTGGGTTCTAGGAGTAAGGTCAAGCAATAGTCTGACCAGTTTGTTTTGAAATGTTTGTAATTTAGTTTTTAGCGCCTTTGAGGTGCTTTGATACCTCATCCTGAACATGACACAAGAGCAAAATGGCCGCTGCTTGAATGGTCAACAAGGCTTTAGCTTCTCTGTCTTTCCTCCTCTCGTATCTATTCACCTGTCCTTCCTTTATGCTCTTTTGCCACGGCAGGGACGTCCCTTAGTTGTAATGATTTTATTTTGGCCAAGGACTGAACAATCTTTCATGGGTATTACCAAGGGCCAAGTAAAGGATACTCACACACACTAGCTGCCTGCCTATTTCTATCACACTGTTTCAAAGAGCAGGAGTGTAGTGCTTGTGGATAGCCTTATAGAGTTAGCAGTTATGGCCTGTTGCTCGTGTTATTTCTAGGATATATTTTACAGGGACTCCTTTGTGAGGTGGAGAAGTTACCATGTTGAGTAATTTCCAGAATTGTGTCACGCAGGGGAAATAAAAAACTAAACAAGAGATGGAGTTTGAGTGATGAAAACGTGATGATGTAACTCCAGAAGCTCCTGGGCCCTCATTTATCAATAATGCGTAGAAAGTGTTCTATTTTCGTTCCTATACGCAATGAATTTAGAATGGGATTTATCAAACATGTGTGCACAGGTCGTACCGACTCACACACACTCCGTGTTGATAAATACCAATTGCTCTTACCGTCTATGCTCGTGCATGATTCTAAGTATTTGCATACAGAACCGCCCATAATCAACCATATATGGTAATGAATTACCCCCATGGGAACATGCCTGTTTGTGGAATGTGGAATAATGGCTATGCAAACTATACACACACAATTACACAATAATTACACTGTCTCTATTTTACAATTAAATATAATTATTTTTTAGTCATACTACCGAACACGTCAGTGTTGGAATTCCAATGGATGAAAGCTTATTCCGTCTCCTGTCTTCCTATTCTACCTACGCATGGTCGGAGCTGTGCGTAGAAAAGCAGTGGTGGAAGAAGCACACAGTTCCTTTCAACACAGTTTCACAAGTCCTCCATTCAAATTCTACTTAAGTAAAAGTAGAGAAATATTTGCTATTGAATGTACTTAAGTATCTAAAGTACAAGTAGTTTGTGCATTCCATCCTCGATCCATTGACTCTGAAGGTTATGTTAAAGTGGTATGTGGTCCAGTTATGCTGCTCTGATTACGTCCTCTTGAAGTCGACAGGCTTGAAATGTGAAAATATAATAATTTTGTCCATGTTTTCTATGCAAAATATTTTTCTTCAAAGTAACTAGTAACTGATGAGTTCAGATAAATGTAGTCGAGCAAAAAGTACAATATTTCCTTTGAAAGTTCCCTAAAATAAAAATACTCAGGTAAAGTACAAGTAGCTCAAAATTGTACTTAAGTACAGTACTTGAGTAAAAAATGTGTTACTTTCCACCACTGGAGAAAAGCCAGCAAATGGTGTGTGAATAATGGTGTCATCTGACTGATAGATATAGATCATCATCACCTGCTCTGTTGAGACTGGCTGGCAGGTAAGACATCTAGTTCACAGATACTTGAACCAGCGTTTCCGTTAGCCGGTAATTACCGGTATTTGACCGGCAAAATCTGTTGAAGTCCGACATATTTAATCTCTCCGGTCATAGTGTCCGGTGAAAATAGTTCCCTCTGGGCACAGTTTGATTATTTGAATTGTATTTGGATGGGCTGGAGTTGGGTGGCCTATGCGATGAACGAAACAATCATTGCGTTTGTTGTCGTTGCTTCGCCAAGCAGCCGGTCTGGTAATGACGACGCTGTGTCAGCGAGAGCTTGCTGCTGGATTTGCGGAAGGCATGCAGCTGCAGACCCACAGAACCCACCAGCTTTGCTGGCACAGTGCGGTCACCAGACCTGGAAAGCTGCTCTGCGGGTCTGCAGCTGGATGCTTCTTGCAAACTAACTGCGGCCGGCTCGCGCTGACAACAGCTTTCATTGTTGGACCGGCTGCTTGGTGGAGCAACGATGAAACAAATGTAATGAATCGTTCGTCGCATGGGCTATTTAATTTTGGCCTGTTTTGGTACGGTTCGGGTGGTCAAGTTGTGCTTGGAGGGAGTTGTTTTCACCGGACATTATGACCAGCACCAAGTCGTTGGGAGGTGGAGATATACATCACGCAAACCCACGATAATGTTGCCGTCTCTCTCTGCCAAATTTCTCAGTTCTTTGCTTGATATAATTAATACAAATGTCCAATATAACGGAATTCGTTAGCTCATAAAAATGTGATTATAACAGACTGCTGTTTAGTGTCGGACCGACTGCCCACATACGCGGTCTATTTTATTTCAAGTCAGCAGCAGCACGGAGTATCGAGGGACTTATTTTATTTGGAATATATTAATGACTGTATACGCAAAAGTAGCCTAGTTTTAAGTAATAATATTATAAATCTACATGCCTTGAGGATGACATTCTTTATATAGCCTGCCTATCAATTGTTTTAAAGCTCAATAAACTATGACCGGAATTAATCTCATTTGTCCGGTAGATTGAAATCTTGCAGGTCACGGAGACCGGCAACAATTTTTTCTAACGGAAACCCTGACTTGAACACTGTGTTAAGAAGCATCACAAGTTCACTACTTCACTGCCCCAGATGGGAACATTCTTGGCTTGCAGTCAGTGCAGTTACTGTAGAAACAACACAATAATACAAAACACACCATACAATGGACATACAGTATACGGTACAGTACACAACATGCATCAACCACCATGAGGCCATCACCAAATTGTGAAGTAACATGCACATTAATGCTGCATTCTATTATTTGGAGTTTGGAAATGTCTAGGAAAAATTAAGTAAAACAACGTGTAAAACTCAGAGTTTCTAGTCGCTAATTGTATGATTTCTCAACGCCCAGTTCAAGCCTCAGCGCCATTTGACATAATTTAAACATGGCCACCCACATCGTATACACGTTAGGCCTACTGTTGTTATTAGCTGTGAGTACATTTGTAAGTATATTAGCTATGTGTTATTGTAAACTGTCTTTGCGAGTTGTAGTTCATGGGAGACAAATTGTAAAAATATTGCCAAAAAAGTGTAGTGATGTCTCACTGCTACAATGTATCGACCATGGATAGAAACATATACTGTATGGCACTACCATGACTCTAAAATCAGTGCCTGATTATGACGATTATGGTGGTGGTATCGTTGGTAGGACATGTAAACATAAGCCTGTTATTGGAGTCATTGGGGTCATTGGAGCAGACAGTCCAGAGGTCCAATCTAACATAGTTGTGATATAAGATGGCAATCTTCCAATGAGGGATTTGTAGATAAACACATACCAATGTGTATCACAAATTATGGACAGAGAAGACAACCCAACCACTTTATGAGTACCATAAACATCACAGTACTGTATTTGAAAATCTGGTATGTCATAAATGTATAGATGTAGCAGTACTGTCTATCTGTATGTCATGTGTGTCATATGATGAATTGAAAATGGAGGACCCTGATGGAAACAAGACGAAAGTCTTTCTCAGGTCTGCATCCTCTTAACAATTGTATGTATTGAGCTGTACTGTACTGTACCCATTCTGCAATCTGTTAATAAACTTTTCAATCAATCAATCAAAAACCAGTAATAAATCTGAGAGCAGAATTTTAAGGTTTAAGGGTGGAGGTATGCCAATAAATCACATTGCAATAATCCAGAACTGACAGATAAACTGCTTCTACAATTATTTCCCCCTTACACATAGGAAAGCTAGTTCTGTTTCTGTGCAAGAAGACAATTTTAGGCCACTGTTTACTGGTTTAAGATTTTCTATCAAGCCATCATTTGGTCGTCCTCAAACGAGTTTGCCAGTTCCAACGGGATGCCCCGCCCCTCCAGAAAAAGATATTATAACGTAACGTAACGTTGGCGAGCTAGCTAAATTATACATAAATCGGTTTTCATATAAATCAATCTTCACTAAGACTTTAAAACGGTGGTGCAGTGGTCTACGGAGACGTAGAAAAAAGCTACCAAATCCATTCCGAGACAACTCCGAGACTGACTAGCGTCGCGCGTAACAAGTCTCAGTATCTCTCTCTCTGTCCTTCAAGTAGCCAAACGTTACACTATAAAAACTAACTGGATAGTTGATATAAGCCATTCTCCCTTTCTGTGTGTGTGTGTGCGTGGATGCCCGTCCCAACTCTAGTCTTTGGCAAGTTTGATAGTATTTACTATTTACTGAGGATGGCCAGATAATGTTGATATTTAAACTTAAAAAAATATTATACAGAGAGAAGCTTCAGCAAGTACAAACGCTGCTGACCGACAAAAGAGAATCCCTCACTGAGGAAAACACAAAGGCCTAACCATCATGTATCACAATGGTGATGTCAGCCAGAGATGGGGAGAAGCATGAACCTTTAAAGGACATCTCTTTGAAATAAATTACATTTGACAGTTTTTTTCTGATTTATTTTAAACAAATTATTATTTTGTATTATTTAACTATTTAATTATTATTTAGTTATTGCACTGCACTGGCAGTTGAACTGCATTGAACTGAATTGGAAAAAATAAACCTCATAACCTAACTGGCACTGAACATTGAACTACACTGGCACTGTTTGCAGATGTACTGTTATTAATGTTAGTTAAAAACATAATTTTGTATCGTTTGTTTTGGTTAAATCCAAAGGAAAAAATATAAAATCCGAGAAATCCGAAAACTGGACAATTAAAAACAGAGAAATCCGAAAACAGGAAAATTCATATCCGAAAACAGGAAAAGATAAAAACGGATTTCATAGGGCTCTAGTTAAGGTGAGTTAATAAATTCGCTCTGAAAATATGCTCCGCTCTGATAAACTGACTCTTGGTCAGAGCGTCCAGTGTGCACTCTGAGCCCTCAGAATTTCGGAACAACTTGAGTGCGCTCGCTCTGACACTGGTTGTAAATAGTTATGAGTGTTGTATGTGCCTCTCTGTATTGTAAATAGTTCACATGTGTGTTGTCACTACTGTATGTATAATTGTAAATAAGTTCATTTGTGTTCTTATGTGCAATCGTTTCATTTCAGCTCAGTGTAGAGAAATGCACCGACACTAACAACCGCCTTACTGCGCACGTCTATGACGACACTGTTGACACCATGTATCTGTGACACGCGCGCCCCGCGAAAACACTAGTCGTTTTGGGGGCCTACCACCCCCCCTGAAAAAAAATCCTAGGGGAAACACTTGCTAGCTGGAAGTTCCTGGGCCCCGTTCCCCGTACCTGGATAACTGAGTTAGCCGGATAACTTTCGGTCAAGCCTGACTTAAGCCGGACCTTCCCATTCCCCGAAGCTCGATTGTCTAAATCACCATGACAACAGATCAAAAACTTTGAGCCTGGTCGGGAGCAGGGTTAACTTCAGTTAGCCGGATGAACCATGGCCACGCCCCCGCAAAGAAGTGACAGCTCGTTTCCTGAAATGATTCTCACAGTCTAGGATCTGCATTATACAATTCTGAATTACGTTTTTGTGCTTCGTTTTCCTAGAGGGGGCTTTTGAAATGTATAATAATAGAACTAAATGCTGATAATAAATCATATTGAGCCTATAGATTTACTTTGTCCTAAATAAAATAATGCACGTCATATATGGCGCTCGGAGTCGCGATACACGCTGCATGTGGTTATTTTAATAACGGCGCATTGCAAATGTGAATCCCGCGGGATATTTTTAATGAATGAAACCTATCGGCCGTTTGGCTCTGATTAGTTTCGTATATTCTCCGCTGTAGATTTGCTTAACGGAGCGCCCAGATTGTGTTTCATTCAAGCATAAAATTGAAGTGTCTCTGCGTGGATTGTGGTTTTTGTGTGATATTGTAACTGGGATTAAAATGTCTGATGAGATGCGCTGTTTGACGGATTTGAGAAATTGAATGAGCCGTTGACGTCACATTAATGCATTTGAGAATAAAGAGATAAAACTTCATTTTTTGGTAAGAAAAATATTCTAAACACGGGTATCTCGTCCATTAATGCATAAACAATGAGTATATCCCGTCTGGCACAGTGGCGCAGCGGCTAGTGCTGAATCCTGGCAACCGGGTGACCGGTGTTCGAAACCCCGCGTTTCCAATATAATTTTTTTGGAATATAATATTAATGATTATACGCAAAAGTAGCCTAGTTTTAAGTTAAAATATTATAAATCTACATGCATTGAGGATGTCATTCTTTATATAACTCTCAACGTGCACCAAATTGAATTATTCCTACATTGCAAAAAGAAGGAAAAGACTAGGAGAAGTGGGATTCGAACCCGGGCCGCCTGTGTGAAAGTCAAAAGCAGAAACCGTTACACCACAGGGCAGATAAGTAAAAGATCCACCATACATCAATCAATGGGTAAGAGAGCCGTATCCTTATTCATAACAGTTTAACTAATTATTTTCGCTAGCAAGATCTCATTTGATTATCCATTCCATAAACCTACTGCCAGCAGGCAAGTTTAAAGAAATATAATCTGATTGATTGGGGTAATGAGGGACTTAAAATTAGCCTATAGATAACGCATTTAACTTGTCGGCGAGGCGATTGAGCCGTATTGCAATCTGTTAATAAAGTTTTAAATCAATTAATCAATCAATGCCGTTAGAAAATCAGGATCTCTGCTATCGATACGTGCTGTCTTTTCAACTGAAGCGGCCGCGCGCACTTATCCTGGGTCTCAAGTCTGGTTCGAGTTAACGAGACTGAATCCACCTTCGAGGAACAGGAAAATCCCGGCTTCAAACATCGGGTTAACTGAATCTGGATAATGGGACTCTTGATCGACTTAGTTGAACCAGGTACGGGGAATAGGGCCCATGGTGGCAGTGACCTGCAAGTTTCATCCTCCTGGATGCCACCTTGTCACTCAGCCTTGGTAGCCCCCATACAGATGCTTGTTGGTTACATGCTCGTTCTGGTCGATGTTCAGTACCACACACAGCATTTTGGTGAAGCATCCATCCAGAGACTTCTGCAGAGTGGGCTTCAGGGTTCATGATTCACAGCCATAGAGGAGTACAGACTCCATGGTTGCTTGGAATAAGCACATTTTGATGTGTCGGGGGAGACTGGATTTCCACACGCTATTCATGCCATTCAGGGCCCTCCATATCAGTGCTTTCCTCACCTTAAGGTCTGTTCAAGAGCTGCCTGCTCCACACATCAGACATCAGGCAGGTCTGCCAGGACTACAGCAGGGTTTCTTCTGGACTTCCGGGGTGTGATTGTGAAGCCAAGCTCCTGCTCCCTCCCAGTAATGGCTTTCCTAAGCGCGTAGTCCAGGGTTACAGTGTAGAGAAAGGTGGCAAGAGTGTCCCCTTGCAGCATGCAGCACCCCTGCATGGATGTCAAACTCCTCACTGTCACCATCTGGGGTTACCACCTTGGCTCTTGTGTCCCTGTACAGGGCCTCTATAGCCCAGAGCAGGTTAGCCAAATGCCCACATAATATATTATGTAGGTCTCTCAATGTTAGATCCATTAACAGTAATGAATACTTTGGGCTCTAGAAGACATTTTAATTGCATTCAATACTAATATAATGTTGATAAGTGCATCTTGTTAAGTTGGAAAATGATGGCGAGGAGGAGGAGGAGAATGAGGAGGAGTAGTAGTAGGACAATTATGATGAGTAGTAGGAGGACAATTATGAGTAGTAGGAGTAGAATGATGAGGAGTAGTAGGAGGAGCATGATGAGGAGTAGTAGTAGGAGCATGATGGGGAGTAGTAGGAGGAGGAGAATAATGAGGAGGAGTATTAGCAGGAAGATGGTGAGGAGTAGTATGGAGAGAATGGTGAGGAGTAGTAGGATGAGAATGATAAGGAGTAGTAGGAGGAGGATAATGATGAGTAGGTGGATGAGGATAATAATGAGGAGGAGGAGATGTATGGGTAGTAGTAGGAGGAGGGGAATGGTGAGGATTAATAGGAGGAGGATACTTATGTGGAGTAGTAGGAGGAGGAGAATGATTAGGAGTAGTAGCAGGTGTATGATGATGAGTAGGATAATGAGGACTAGTAGTAGTAGGAAGATGATGAGGAGTAGTATGATGGGAATGATGACGAGTAGTAGGATGATAATGATGAGGAGTAGTAGTAGGAGGAGGAGGATGATGAAGATTAGTAGTAGTAGGAGGAGAATGCTGAGGAATAGTATGAGGAGGATAATGATGATGTAGTAGTAGGATGATGATAATTATAAGGAGTAGTAGAAGAAGGGAATGATGAGTAGGAGGATACTGATGCAGAGTAGTATTAGGATAATAATGAGGAGTAGTAGTAGGGCTGGGCAATAAAATTATAACGATAACTATCGCGATAAATTATTTCCTCGAAATAAAAATGAAACGTGGTTGCAAAGTTTCGATATATCGATTTCCCAAGCTTGGATATCAGCACATGCGCACTAACAACCAATCAGTGAAGGAGATGGCGACAGCGAAGGAGACCCGCGGTGCACCTCTGGGTAGAGAGGTAGGACTCTAGTGGTAAACAAGGCTGGCTAGGATCATTAGCTTTCACGCCGCTATTTTATAGTTTACGTGCGGAGTGGGTGTGTGGCGTGAATTCTGAGGGTACGGTTAGAGTAGTGTGGGGTATGCGGTGGACGTCGTTGCAATGTATTGGGGCGGAACGGAGTATTTTAGGGTGATAGTTAGTACATTGGAAACAAGACTGGCTAGGATCATTAGCTTGCACGCCGCTATTTTATAGTTTACGTGCGGAGTGGGTGTGTGGTGTGAATTCTGAGGTAACGGTTAGAGTAGTGTGGGGTATGCGGTGGACGTCGTTGCAATGTATTGGGGCGGAACGGAGTATTTTAGGGTGATAGTTAGTACATTGTCGGGGATACACCGCTTGCTCTGGCTAACTGTGTTAGTTCCATTCTTATAATGCATATGATCCAGTGGCGGTAGGTTGCCCCCTGGTGGAATATAATAATCTATGCACTGGGCCGTGTTTACTGCGTAGAAGAACGGCGCAGGGCATAAGAAGTTAATTAAACTTGACAGAAATTATATCAACGATAATTATCGATATCAAGTGATATGAATATTATTTTATTATTTTATTGCGATAACGTTTTTGGCCATATCGCCCAGCCCTAAGTAGGAGTAGTAGTAGGATTATAATGATAAGGAGTATTAGTATGAGGGGGATAATGATGATGAGTAGTAGGAGGATGATAAAGATGAGGATTTGTAGGAAGATGAGAACTATGAGGAGTAGTAGGACGAGGATAATGATGAGGAGTAGTAGTAGGAGGAGAATGATGAGGAGGAGAATGATGATGCGTTGTAGTAGTATGAGAATGATGATGAGTTGTAGTAGTAGGAGAATGATGATGAGTTGTAGTAGTAGGATAATTATGAGGAGTTGTAGTAGTAGGAGAATGATGATGATTGATAGGAGGAGGATAATGCTGAGGAGTAGTATGAAAATGATGATGAAGAGGATAATGAGTAGTAGTAGTAGTAGTAGGATAATGATGATGAGTTGTTGGAGGAGGATAATGATGAGGAGTAGTAGGAAGAGGATAATGATGAGGAGTAGTAGTAGTAGTAGGAGGAGAATGATGAGGGGTTGTAGTAGTAGGAGAATCATGAGGAGGAGTAGTAGTGAGAATGCCATGGGGTTGTAGGAGGAGGAGAATGCTGAGGAGTAGTAGGAGAATGATGATGATGATGAGGAGAATGAGGACGAGTAGGGAGAGGTGAATGAGTAGGAGAGTGATGAGGAGAAGGAGGAGTAGAATGATGAGGAGGAGAGAGTAGGAGGATGGTGATGCCAAATATGACTATGCTTATGTCAATGGTGAATGATAGGAGGTGTAGAGATTGTATTAGATATTCCTTCTAGTGTTTCTCATTATCATGAAGTGTTACCTGTTTTGCAAAAGAAAACAGAGTCGTTTGTGAAGAGCCATGTCAATCTTTGCAATTATATTTCTGCTACAAAATGACTGGACCTTTATTCTACTGCATTATCAGCAGAGCTACATTATGACAGAAATATGGGAACACACAAGCAAGCACAGCCCTCAGTCACACCATGATAAAACCCCTAATGACCATGGAAATGATGTGATTATCAGCACTTTAATTTCCACACAAACCATTCTGGAAGGATTACGGGGGTAGTAAATGGTAGAGCAACAGAGGAGAGGGTGGCAGCAGGGATGCCAAGTGATGAAACCAAGAATGTTCTTTTCATGGTGCCAGATTATCCCTAATCTAGAGAGGACCGCCAGTCCACCTCTGTCCCAGGGCCAACACCTGTTCCTGACTGCATAATCACTGTGGCTTCTCTCCGGAGGTGCACATCCTCTTATAGAACCAAGCGGTGTTTGGATAAGGAACCGGTGTGTGTCAAGTCAAAGGAACACAGACAGCTGCTGTAGCATTACATTAACTCTGTTATTGTGTTATTACCTCAGGATCCCTGTGGTCCCGCTCATAAGCATCTTGCCCATGTAGAGTAGTCCCTTTGACTTGTTTGTCTTTACTTATTACTGAACTGGCAATGATGTATGACTGAGTGAGGCTCTGGGGAGGGAAGGATTTCATATGGAGAGGAGGGGGAGGAGGAGCAGGAGGAGTTTGCTGTTTTGAGTCCAAAGGGAAATTATGCTGATTGGGAGGATTTGGCTCAGTATCATCCTAACAGCAATACAGGGGAAATAAATGGCTGTTATTATAGAGCTGATGTAGGTGACTTTCTCATCTGCAACTGCTCCACTAGGAAGTAAACCTTGTCTGCTGTTCTGGGAATCTTAAAAGGGTCTGATTGATGATGAACATGGAGTTGTATCAGCATTATATAATAAGCACTTTGCTACTTTCACTTGTGTTTTAGTTTTAGAAAAAGTTTAGAAATTGTTATAATGCAATACTAGTAGAATTGAATGGGGTCTTGGGGTCTGTTAAAAAAAATTATAATAATTCTATAATGTGTACTAAACAATTGTCAAACAGGAAGTTGTTTGGAAGGTGCTAATGTGATTCAGGCATACTGTATACAACCCCATTCACCTCTGTTGGCATTGCTAACAAGTAGGGATGGGTACCGTTCACATTTGAACCGATATGGTACCGGTACCTGTGAATCGATACCGGTACCCAACGGTACCTTTTTTCAGTACTTTAGTCTCTAAAAATATAATCTACCTACCTCAGTTGTAAAAAAAAAATCCAAACTTAATATTTAATAAATAACTAATGTGTTATTATTACTTTATTTACATCTTACTGATGTAAAGCACTTTGAACTGCAATCCCCTGTATGAAAGGTGCTATACAAATAAAGTTAGTATTATTTATTTAGAACAACATATATATATATTTGGTTGTCTCTCACCCGGGGCAGTGCAGAGCCTGCACTGCTATAATGAATATTTTTAGAAGGCTCTGGGGCAGTGTAACGCATAATTATGTTTATTATATCTATGGTGTAGCTTATGTTAGCAGGCCTCCGTCATCTTACTACACTTAGTAAGTAAAGTAACTTACTCTCATGCTTGCTCGCACACACACACGCTCTCTCTCTCTCTCTCTCTCTCTCTCTCTCTCTCTCTCTCTCTCTCTCTCTCTCTCTCTCTCTCTCACTCACTTTCATTCTCACACTCACGCACACACACACACACACACACACGCACGCACACACACACACACACACACACACGCACACACACACACACACACACACACACACACACACACACACACACACACACACACACACACACACACACACACGCACACACACACACACAAAGTGCCAACGCTTGGTTTGCACAAGCTGAACCGCTTAACGTGTGGTTTCGTTTTTGCGGTAAACTAAATAAATAAATAAATAAATAACCGAAAATTGGCATCGTTGGATCTCACGTGAATCGATACTCGGTAGTACCTGTAACGCTTCCCCCGGTCCTGCTGGGCCAGACTGCAACCCTCCTCCCGGTTCGGCTGGTCCAGGATTCGGACCTTCACAACTCCCCTTCAGACTCCCCTTCAATAACAATACACCACTGCACACTACAACACTGCCACCTGGTGGACTGATCCAGATATGGCAGATCTGGCATCAGCTCACTCACCTGTTGAACATTATTTGCATCCACTTATGTTTTGTATATTCTTTGTCTTTGTTGTCTGTATTATTTCCACTGTGTTAGACTTGTGTCCCTACAGTCTGTGTTTTGTAAATGTGTTTTAGTCTTGTATGTCTCAGTTTGTACATTCACTATAGTTATTCCCCTGTGGGTTCAGTCTTCTTTTAGTTCTGTCTACCACACCTGTGTCCTGTTAGCAATCACCCTCTGTCTCTAATTAGTGTTTGTATTTAGGTGTTGTGGGCCCATCATACACTTGCTGGGTCATTGTTTCATGTTACCTGTGTGTACGTGTGTCCAGTGGCGGCTCTGCCACTAGGGGCGCAAGGGCGCCGACCCACCTGCTGTTAAATCAGAGAAGAAGAAAATAAAACTTTTTAGTTTTTTGTTTTATAGCTCTATAAATAATATAAACATGTTTAAAATGAATAATATTTACTCATTTTAAGTATGTTTGTATTTCCAATGCACAATATAACGTTATTATCTCAAATAAAAAACACTCGTTTTCCTGAGCAGGAAGTGACATCACGTTTTTTTTTATTTTTTTTGTTTTTTCGTATTTCTCGGCCCGGGCTAGACGCGATATCGCTCTGAGTGCGCGTCACAGTTTGATTGCTGTATCCGTCACAGCCAATCAGTGCATAACGGGTTGTGCGTTGAAATATGACTATTATGTTGGAATCCGGGCGCGATTTGAAGCGGTCTAGCCAGTAGCGTCAAGAATTTCTGTAGCCGCATTTCGCGGAGACGCTCTCTGATTGGCCGACGCCAGTATTTTTTTCCGTAGCAGAATTTCACAGCGACGATCTCTGATTGGCCGAATCCAATTTCTAATGTTCCAATTCTAGCTTATTCCTAGGTTGGTTCCTAGGTTGGTCCTAGGTTGTTTGTCTTAGAGCGTGCCGTGACTGCAAGTTCTTTAGACTGTTAAGCTTAGGCACTCAAAGTTGGTTAAGGTTAGAGTTTGTCTTAGAGCATGGCGATAGAACGCCAGGTAGTTTGCAGTCTGTTCGAGCGGAAATGGACAAAGGAATGAAGTACTTGTGACTGTTGTGTGGTGCTGCTAACAAGCTAACACTTGGCTAACAAGCTATATGGCGGATGCAGTCTGGACACAGTGGACAGTGGTCTGGAATACATCAACAGTGATACACTACTTTATCAAGGCAAGCCCTCCTGCCCTGGACGTGTCAACTAAACAGTGAGTCTCTCTCTCTCTCTCTCTCTCTCTCTCTCTCTCTCTCTCTCTCTCTCTCTCGCGTTTGGATTGAAAATACGTGGATTATGGCTTGTTCAATATCGTCTATGTTTGAATGAATGAATGAATGAGAACTTTATTAACAGATTGCAGAATGGGTACAATACAGTACGGCTCAATACACACAATTGTTAAGGGGATGCAGACCAGGGCCCTGTTTCATGTACGTGGTTCAACTAAGTCGATCAAGATGTCCATTATCCAGCTTCAGTTAACCCGATGTTCGAAGCCGGGATTTTCCTGTTTCACAAAGGTGGATTCAGTCTCGTTAACTCAAGCCAGACTTGCGAGTCAGGCTAAATGCGCGCGGCCGTTTTAGGTGAAAAGCCAGCACGTATCGATGGCAGAGACCCTGATTCTCAACGGCATTGATTGATTAATTGATTTAAGACTTTATTGACAGATTGCAATACGGCTCAATCGCCTCGCCGACAAGTTAAATGCGTTATCTATAGGCTAATTCTAAGTCCCTCATTACCTCAATCAATCAGATTATATTTCTTTAAACTTGCCTGCTGGATTGAATAATCAAATGAGATCTTGCTAGCGAAAATAACTAGTTAACTGTTATACAGAATTACGATACGGCCCTCTTGCCCATTGATTGATGTATAGTCAATCTTTAACTTATCTCCAATGTGGTCTAACGGGTTGTTCTTTTGACTTTCACACGGACGACCGGGGTTCAAGACCCTAGTTGTCTCCTTTTTTTTGCAATATAGGAATAATTCAATTTGGTGCACGTTGAGAGCTATATAAAGAATGACATCCTCAATGCATGTAGATTTATAATATTTTAACTTAAAACCAGGCTACTTTGGCGTATAATCATTAATATTATATTCAAAAAAATCATATTGGAAACACCGGGATTTGAGCCCGGGTCGCAAGGTTGGCAGGCTTGAGCACTACCGCTGGGCCACTGTGCCAGATGGGATAAATTCATTGTTTATACATTAATGAACGAGAGACCCGTGTTTAGAATATTCCTTATTTTGAATGAAGTTTTATTTCTTTATCCTCATTCATTCATGTGACGTCAACGGCTCATTCAATTTCTCAAATCCGTCAAACAGCGCATCTCATCAGACATCTTAATCCCAGTTACAATTAAAATAACCACATTTTTGTGTACATCGCACGAGCGAGCGCCACCGTCGCCACGGTATATATAACGTGCATTATTTAGGACAAAGTGAATTTAATATCAGCATTTTGGGTCTATTTTACATTTCAAAAGCCCCCTCTGGAAGAATGGAGCACAAAAACGTAATTCAGAATGGTATAATGCAGATCGTAGACTGTGGGAATAGTTTCAGGAAACGAGCTGTCACTTCTTTGCGGGGGCGTGGCTCTGCGTGATCGGGCTAACTTGAACTTGAACTCTGCTTTCGAGCAGGCTCAAACTTTTGGATCTGTTGGCATGGTGATCTGGAAAATCCACGTACATGAAACCGGAAAGTCCGGCTAACCCAGTTATCCAGCTAAAGTTATCCGGCTAACTCAGTTATCCAGGTACATGGAACGGGGCCCAGAGAAAGACGTTTGTCTTGTTTACATCAGGGTCCCAGATTTTCGATTCATATCGATAGTTTAATAGCTAGCCTTGGCTCGTTTAACAATATGCAAAATATGTGTACAGCCCTGTACTCATACTGAAGTTATTCTTGGTATATAATAGGTCTGATTGTGTAACGAATCGATTTCACGTCGCGCTGTGTGTGAGCGAGAGAAGGAGAGAGGGAGAGATCTGCCTGTGTTTGGAGACGGAGCGAGTTTTGTTTCTAACTTTTCTATTTATATATTGTGTTTCAAGTTGTGAATTAGAGTCTAGACCAGGGGTAGGCAACCCTAGGCACGCGTGCCTGCATAGGCACGCAGGGGCATTTTCATAGGCACAGGGGGCAGCATAAAAATAAATAAATAAAAAAAATATTATTATTATTATTTAAAAAAAATTGCTTTGAAATATTATAGTGAAATATTTTGCACTGTTGTCGCATTTATCTTGTTGAAATCCTCCCACAGGTTCTTTTTACTACCACATATTTAATTGAAACCCTTTATTTGTTTATTATTTCAATTTAGCTGGAAATACATTGCTACATCATTCAGTAACATTTGCAGAGCCTTATAACAAAAACATTATTACGGTCACCATTGTGACCAGTGGGATTAATCAACACATTTTATTATTTATTTTTCTATTTCATTGAACATTGCACATGTTAAAAGCAATATTTTTTACTCAAAATGTGAGTATTACCAAGTCAACTTGTGTTCTTAAAACAATGACAATAAACATAGTTTTATTAGGTTGAAATAATGTGGTTGTGTACTTATTTTTCTGTTAACTTATTATGGATTGAAAACTGAAAACTTTTTTTTTTACAGTGTAGTCTTGCGATCAATCAAAACGTATTTACACGATATACCTCACATTCAACCTCCATTCACATCCTGGTGTTCTCCTGGTGTTCTCCATTAGGCCTGTAGGTGGAGCTATGACAGCACACGTACAGTACACACACCGATGGTGTGTGATGTGTCCAAAAATTAATGGGCAAATGTGAGTGAAATGGTCGCACTGTATGCAGCTGTTTGTCTGCATTGCATTCCACCCCCCCCCCAACTCAGATTTAGGGTTGATACAACCATCATAATAATATTGTTAATAATAACAATAACAATAATGATGTAATAATGTAAAAATTATCATTAAAAAGACCTGATTATGAGAAGAAAAAAATTACGATGCATGGAATATTGTTGAGGCACACTAGTTACAACTATATTTCAAACAGGCACTCCATGTCAAAAAGGTTGCTGACCCCTGGTCTAGACTATACTTTATTTGACTGGTTGTGTGTTGTTGTAGTAACAGCTGAGCGACTCGTTCATAAGAGCCTATTCATTGCCGTGAGCGTGAGTCGAATCGCTCACGTCTTGCCATGAGTCTGTTGCGTGGTACTGTACATGTTTGCAAAATGTTTGGTATAGCGCCCCTAGTGGCGAAGCACCCACGGGCCGCCACTGCGTGTGTCAGTCGTGTTCCTTTGTTTTCTGTCTTTGAGTAAACCTTGTTTATCATCACAACGCCGTCTCCTGCCTGCTCAATTCAAGCTCTCGTGATCGGGCTTCATCTGCAACTGGGTTCCATTCATCATGCCACCAAAGCGCATTCGTAACAAGTACCGATGTGTTTCGGTAGGTACCTTTAAAAGTACCGAATTCGGTACCCATCCCTACTAACAAGTGCTACCAATTTCTGTTTCTTAATATTTAATAAACCTAGAACACTGGTGCACATGCTCATGTGGCCTACTGAAATAATTCCCAGTTCATGGTAACTCAGACAGGCCTAAAACTGTCCATTTAAATATACACTCTTTCCAGCAGGGCCGGCCCCAAAGCATCTACAAATGTGTTACTACACTCTACACATTAAACAACATTATTTAATGATGAACAAATCAAGTACAAACAATGTTGATAATGAGTTATAAATAATGTAGAACTAATTTGTAAATGTTATACAAATATAGTTATAAATGACGTAATAATAATTTACGAATGTATATAAATGGTTTGTTCATGATTAGTTCATTATCTACAAATACTTTATAAAGGTCTTATAACTGAGTGTTATTACAAAGTGTTACCGAATTATTCAGCAATGATTACTACTGAAGCCCAAATAAATGGCAATCAGGACAACCCTGCTTTCCAGAAAACGTTTATCACGGTTGCAACTTGGAGAGGGTTTGAGCTACATCATCATTGTCAGGGACTGAACGCACACAGAACAGTGTTTTGGAAAATGATTGCGAAAGAAACGATTGTGTTGTTTTCTCTACTCAACTCTCCTTTGTTTTTGTTGTTGTGTGATTACCACCTGGCCAGGGTAATTAAATGTCTCACATCTTCCCTTCCATATACATGAAGCCAATTATAAGAATGCAATAACTAATACAGTAGTTGTTGTCGCTTTTAATTTGACAATACCCAATTAAAATTAACAGAGGAACTCAAATCGCTTATCCAGATTATAATGACGGCGGACAACGACGGCAACGACAGCAGCAATGACAACTTTGAATCAAACCACTTTATCGCAAATGTGTATTTCTAGAGTCTAAAAACAGCTTGATGTGGTGGCAGCCGCGCACAGCTCCGTTCTCCTCTAGTTGAGTCTTATCTCTGACTTCAGAGCGGGCTAATCCGGCATATGGAAGACGCGGGCAAGAGTGATAACTGCTGCGTTTGTAAGCCGCCTAGAGAAAGAGGGGTTGAGATCACAGGATACGAGGAACACAACACACACACATACACAAACACACACACACACGACAATCACCGCCCAGACAAAGGAGGAACCTGAGGGATGCGTATCCGGAGTGGCTGCCGTGTCTGAAGCTATGAATGAAGTGTCGACTGAGAGACGATGTGCTCACACACACACACACACACACACACACACACACACACACACACACACACACACACACACACACACTAGGGTGACCACCTGTCCCGCGACTCGCGGGACAGTCCTGATATTGGGCCGTTTGTCCCGCATCCCGCAACAACAAAACAATGTCCTGCAATTCAAAGATAAAAAAAAAAAAAAAAATTTAAATTTTAAATTTTTTATCTTTCAAAGATTATTATTTACATTTTTTTTTAAATGTTGTTAAATTAATGCCTCGTTCCAATACCCTCTTATATTTAAAATTAAAAAAATCGGGCGACGTCACAAACCAATGCATTGCGCAGCCGAGCAATAGTATCCATCTGCAGGACCACAGCACCGACACATTCAGGACCGCGACACTTTGCGGACCCACACTCTCCAGACCCTCGCTCCCATTGGCTGATTTGGGTCACCCAAATCAGCCAATGGGAGCGAGGGTCTGGAGAGTGTGGGTCCGCAAAGTGTCACGGTCCTGAGAGTGTCGGTGCTGTGGTCCTGCAGCAGGATGCATCTCCAGCCGAGGCTGCTGAGCAGCTCACTCGAGTCGCGCTGCCTGTTCTGCGAAATTCTACTACTCTGCTGAGAACTGCTGCCGTAGCGCGAATCGCCTATATGTTTGGACAGCTGGGTGACGTCACCCTATAGTTCACTCCGAATTCCAACAGGTGTACCGACATTTTATCATCTACAAATACATTCGGCTGCAAAGCCAATTACATGCAAATATTTACATGCATATACAGTTCAAAAGGTGCAATGAAAAACATATGTTTAAGATATTGTTTAAGATATATCAACAACAAGACTCAACAAGACGTTCGTCAGCAAGGTGGCAGGATATTATTGTAGTGTGAACGATTGTGGGTCATGCGCATTTCGCAGAACACCGTTTCAGATGATCCCCATCCCCACCGCTTCACCATCACCCATGGAGGAGAGGGGGACGTCACATAGTTGTTCAGAGGCGCGCCTCTTCAGCAAGTCTGGCCCGACTATTATTGAGAACTGAATCAGAGGGTCGGTTTGTTATAATAACAGAATTCACGGGGAGTATCGCCGGGACACTGTCCAGAGGGAGGGGGCAATAGAATCCGGAGGCTAATATCCCCAAAACCGGAGGTGAGTTTAATAAGATTAATAACAAAATGAGCTATATATAGCCTACCGTCTGCGTCGAATATGATATATAGGCATTTAAATAATAAATAAATTTATTAAATTTTAATTAGCAATAAAAAAAAAATGTTGTGCCCCCCCCCCCCCCCACGTGTCCCGCACTGTCCCGCAAGAGCAGTGCTGCTGTCCTGCGACTGAACCATTTTGACCTGGTCACCCTAACACACACACATACACATAGGCGCCCACTTAACAGAGCAGACGATGCACGTGCTCCAGGACTATTGAACTTGGGGAAGCAAGCTTGTCTCTTTGCTCCCTCACTTTTTGATCATATCATATGATATAAATATCCCCCCCCAATATATAAATCTTATCTAAGCATAACTACGTAATTTCAATCAAATTAATAATACGCAATGACACTTAATAGCAAGTTTTTAAGTTTCCAAAGACTGCGACACCCCCCTGTCCGATATGGTTTGATCCAGCCCCCAGCAGACAGAGCGGACGCGCACTCCAGTCTCACAGCGCTGCAGGCAGCCTCCAGGTGTAAACTGATACGCAGGCAGCGTGAACACTTTGTCACAACAGCAGGATCTTCCACTAAGTAAGTTCAGTTGTTCGAACAAACTATTATGTTAGACATCATCTTTACTATTGAGTGGTATAACTTCTACCACGCAATACAATAAAATTGTTTCCTGGTCCGAAATGCCATCTGGTCAATAATAATAATAACAAAGTTTCCCTCTGGTTGGCGTTAGCTTTAGTGCTAGCCGCTAGCTAACGTTGTCATATATCTAGATATGTGGTGTCGTCAGCTGGATAACGTTGACTTCGTTTGCAAATTTTAACGTTCGCAGACGAGCAGGGCCGGATTAACGACGGCCACGGCCCGTGGGCCTTTAGTGACGAGGGCCCCCCCAATTTTTTTTATTTTTTTTTTATTATTATTATAATAATAATGCAATAAAAGTCTGAAAATGAAGGGATTATGTCCATGAGTGTCATTTTTAGAAATTAAGGCCTGCCTCTTATATAAGCCTCTCTAATAAAGGCCTGGTGCTCTTTGCAGCTGAGGTAAATAGAAGACCCGTCCTATATTTGAGGATTTACGGTAAATCAAGATGTTCAATTATCTTAAGGTACAATACCTGAAATGAAAATGTGTGTGTGTGTGTGTGTGTGTGTCCAGCCAACCAGGTAACATGGCAGAAAAAAGAAAATACAGACATCGGAGCATTTTTCAGTACACCAAAACGCAAAGTAAGAACCCTAGTAGCCTAATAGCTCAAAGACTTAAAGGGCGGGCTCCACAAATAATGGATTGCACGGTGTTAATTGCACCCTTACTTACAATTCATTATGAATTGTAAATGGGGGACCCTGATGTAAACAAAACAAAAGTCTTTTTCTGGTCTGCATCCCCTTAACAATTGTGTGTATTGAGCCGTACTATATTGTACCCATTCTGCAATATGTTAATTCCATTTTTTAATATTATTATTATTATAGTAATTGGCTATCATACTGCAATATAAACTGAGTTTTATAGTGAAAAGAGCAGCTTTATTAGTCAAGATTGAAGGCTCTATATTGCAGGAAATTGCACGTACAGGTTCATTAAATGAAAAAAATATCTGCCGTGGAGGGGGTCCACGGCAGTTTTCCCTGACAATTTACACAATTCATACAATTTCCAATTTACACATGACGTTTCTCTTTCTTTAGAGGGACTAGACAACTTTTCAAATTCTTCCCAACAATGAAAAAGAAGATGCATTAACCTGCTTTATGTAAGACATTTAAAAAAAAATCACAATAGCTGCTGTGTGGATATTATACCTCACCAGAAATCTGCATGTCGGAAATTACACCTCATCTTTATTTTCAAGTGGGCCAATCCACAAGGAGACAGCTGCAGCTTATTCCGTTGGTGACCCCAAAGCTGGGAATATAGAAACACAATGCAGATCACTGAATTCTGTTTGCTAAAGTTATTCGCTGTAGCTGAACTTAATACAGGAAAAAAGTAGTTGGACATAGAATTAGGGCTGGACGGTATGGTAGAAAATGTATATCACTGTATAATTTGAAGCATAGACGCTAACGGTATATATCACGGTATATTCATTTATCTTAAAATGTCTATATAAATGCTTATGAAGGGGTAAATGGCAGGTATTACTGTACTCTTGTATTACTAGGACATATTTCACATAGTACAGAGGTATTTTAAGAACATTTAACATTTGTGCAAAACTGCAAATGCAAAACCTTTTCTCAAGTTACTTCCATCTAACACTTTTTTCATGAAATACAATCAAATCAAGCGGCACACAGTGAAAATAAAAACTACAGCAGCACAGGAGGTTTCTTTCCCTCAAACAACTCAAACACAATAAAACTCCAACATAACTTAACTTTAGTGTACATGTTTGACAACATAGAGAGAGAGAGAGAGAGAGAGAGAGAGAGAGAGAGAGAGAGAGAGAGAGAGTTTCTTTAATAGTTGTCATACAGAAGTACAGAATACTTTCATACAAAATGCTTCTTACTGTTACGCTCCAGAGACTGTGCTAGACAAGATAGTATCAAATAACATAGTGTAGCATGTAATTTAGAAGAAGAAAATGAGGTCACAGTGTTCGGTATAGACATATGTACAATGTTCTGAGTTACCATATAATATACAATACTATGCAGTGTACTAATGTACAGTACTATATAGTGCAAAGCAGAAATGGGATGAGGTACAATTTAGGTACAATTTACAGTAAGGTGTACGAGTTGTAGTGCAATCCTTCATCAATAAATATAAAGTGTGGGGAGTGGGTGCTACAGTGTGTTTGTTTAAAGTGGGTGTGTGCTATAAAGTGTGTGGAGTGGGTGCTACAGTGTGTTTGTTTAAAGTGAGTGTGTGCGTGTGGATGTGTGTGCTATGTGCGTTTGGTGGTTGTTGTTGTGTAGTGTTCATTGTTCGTTTAGCAGCCTGATGGCCTGGGGATAGAAGCTTCTTCTGAGTCTTTCTGTGCTCGCCTTGAGACTCCGGTATCGCTTGCCTGACCGCAGCAGTTCAAAGAGGCAGTTGTTCGGGTGACTGGAGTCTTTAATGATTCTCTTAGCCTTGCCCTTGCAACGCTTGTTGTAAATGTTCTGGAGGGTGGGGAGCCCCCCTCCAATTGTGCGTTCGGCTGAACGTGTCACTCTTTGTAGTCTGCTTCGGTCTTGTGCAGTGCTATTCCCAAACCAGGAGGTGATGTTGCCGGTCAAGATGCTCTCTATTGTACATGAGTAGAAGTTCTTAAGGATCTTCTGACTGACTTGGAACTTCCTTAGGCGCCTGAGGAAGTAGAGGCGTTGTCGTGCCTTCTTCACAACACTGTCAATGTGTGTGGTCCATGTCAAGTCCTCGGATATGTAGGCTCTGAGGTACTTAAAGCTGTTGACTCTCTCAACCGGTGCCCCGTCGATGCTGAGGGGGCTGTAGTCCTTGACCCCCGACCTCCTGAAGTCCACAATCATCTCCTTTGTTTTGCTGACGTTCAGGGAGAGGCTGTTTTCCTGGCACCATCCCGCCAGGACCTTGACCTCTTCCAGGTAGGCCCTCTCGTCGTTGGCAGAGATCAGGCCCACCACCACTGTGTCGTCAGCAAATTTGATGATTGTATTGCTACTCCGCTGAGCCACACAGTCGTGTGTGTACAGGGAGTAGAGGAGGGGACTCAACACAGCCCTGGGGGGCCCCTATGTTGAGGGTGATGGATGAGGAGGTGCAGTTGCCTGCTCTCACCACCTGGGGTCTGCCAGTCAGGAAGTCCAAGACCCACTGGCAGAGGTCATAGTTCAAGCCCAGGTCCCTGAGCTTGGCTATGAGTATGGAGGGGACTATGGTATTGAATGCCGAGCTGTAGTCGATGAATAGCAGAGAGAGAGAGAGAGAGAGAGAGAGAGAGAGAGAGAGAGAGAGAGAGAGAGAGAGAGAGGGACACAGAGCACCCCACACACACGAGAGCGTGATGTAATAGGTTTGAGTTTGAGGTTTGAGCGTCCTAAGTTACCGTAGTTGATGATGTCACACCAGGATGTCATTAATATTGCCAACACAGAGTTAGAAACGGGAGCAGCCGGATGGATAAAGCGATATAAAGAAACGAATAGCGAATAAATGTGAAGTTATCTTTGAACCTCTGTTGTCAAGCCTCATCAACATAACTCCTCACTAAAGGAACTGGTGCCGCGGAGTCACGTTAGAAGCTTTGCGGCTAACATTAGCCCGTTGCTGCGCTAAAGCAAGTCTCCTCTCAGCCTCCTTAGCCAAATTGAAATGCCAAAACTATATGGCAAGGTCCGTGAGCAAGTGGAGAAAAACTCAGTACAATTCAACACTATGCAACGACCACTGCAAACATGGAGTGAATCGTCAAGTAACGTTAACGTCATTGCTACTGCTGTGACTAGCTGCTCTAGTCTACCGGTCACAAGGTATAGTCAAAATCCATATCGTAGCGCAAATTCATACCGTATACCGTTTATACCGTCCACCCCTACATAGAATAATTACTCTGTGAGCTCATAGTGTGATAGCCTAGACCTATTTAATGAAAACAACTCTCCAGAGGATCACAACACACAGAACGCCGGAAAGATCAGAAAATGAATTTCCAAGCTACGGAAGAATGACAACGATGCCAGCAGTCAAACGTTTATTAGGCCTGCAGCTCATAACACCACGTATGAACCTTCCTTGCAAATGCATTCCATACTCAAAGTTGCCTAAACCACTCATCACTGACTCAAGGATCCTTTACAACTGTTGCAGCTTCATCACTACTAACACATTTCCTGTTATGCTGATATGAATGAATGTATTTTCACCTGCATCATGTTTTTAGTGAATACAACTCCTGCTTTCATAGGCCATTGGAGGAAGACCCTATATTTAGCCTTCAGTTGGACTATATGTTTTTATTTACTTTTGCAAGACCGTCAGTCATCAGGTTTCACTCGACTGTCAAGTGAATTATTGCTAATTCATCATACCTACAGTACTCTGAAATAAAATCTGTGGAAATTATTGGTGTAAGTGATGGTGAGGGGAGAGGTGGTTTCTGTGTTGCTTTGTTGTTGAATTGGTAATGTTACAAACACCTGAGCGTGAATCATTAATTGAATCCTAATATATGTAATTTAAATCTGTAAAAACAAACAAATAGCCCTCCTTTTATTCATTGAGGCACCAGAGAATGAACAGAAGTGCATTTACAACAACATATTGAGCTGGTACGCACACATTTAATAGATGAACAAAATTACAGATTAAGCTAGTGACCTCAGGAAAATGCACCATTTATATTATTATTATGTGTCTGCACGGCATTGAGTTTGACACCCCTGCTTACACTGTGGTAACGGGAAAAACAAACAGTTTAGTGATTCATTCCATTGTATCACTCTTACATACACATTATGGCTGTTTAGTACGAAGACCTGGGCTTTATTTGCAGCAACAAATCTGTAAAACACAATAGAAAATCCCATTAACAACAAGCGGGAACTAACAAGTGAGGAAAGGCCTATTTTGATTCTAAGGCGATATAGCTGAAGACTCCTTAATGAATAGAAAGAGCCTCTGCCTCTGCCAACATGTGCATCTGCCAGGTGCTTGGGTTTGTTTACTGAGGGTGGGAGATGGAGGGGGGCCAAGACGTGTGTCGACACAAGGCTTTTAGCAAGAAAATCCATCTGCTTTAGCACCACCTCATCTTTACAAACAGAGAGGAGGAGGACGATGCTACCAGTTTGATCTGTGAGACGTGAATCCCGCGCTCACTATAAACTAGACTGCTTTTCACCAAATGCGCTTCATGATTTAGGCCTCACATTCACCCATTCACTCACACCTTCACACGCCGACATGCATGGCGCCAACCTGCTCATTGGGAGCAGTTATTAAGTGTTAAGGGTTAAGGGTCTCGCTCAAGGCCACTTTGACACACTGCCGGGAGGAGCCGGAATCGAACCAGGGAACCTTCTGATTACCAGACGACCACTCTACCTCCTGAACCAGCGTCGCCCAACATGTTTACCAGATGATAGAGAGTAAAGAGTTGTGAGTCGTTTTTGCAGTGAAAAAGTACTGTGGTGCCAGCGTTTTGAAAATGTACTATACCAGCATTTTGAAATATGTTATGCTTATGTTATTGTTATGAATGCCTATTGTGGGAAACAGCCCTGTGGTATGAGCTGCAGCGAGTGTGGAGTGTGTTGAGAACATCGGTGAGACGCGGGCTGCTCTCACTTTGTTTAGGCCTAACAAAAATAATGGTTGGTTTCAGGTTGCCGACCGACCCTGCCGATTTAGGTGCGACCCAATATATTTTATGAGTTTAAAAAAAATTTATATATTAAAAAAAAAAAATCAGTTTTTTTTTATTTTTTTTTTTTTAGAATAAAGTTTCATAGAAATCTTAGTCAAACATTTAGTATTATGGATATTAAACATGCTGGCAGAGTACATGCATCCATGTTGTTGTGAACATTTTAACCCTTTCACTGCCACACGACAGCCGGTTAACCCTTTCACTGTGACAATACAGAAGGTTAGCCCTTTACTATCACACAACCGACGGCGATGCTCCATCATTAGCATCATTAGCTCCGCGGATGCGGAGCTAATGATGCTAATGATGGAGCATCGCCGTCGGTTGTGTGATAGTAAAGGGCTAACCTTCTGTCGTGTGGCAGTGAAAGGGTTAATTAAATAAAGAAATTCCCTATCCATAGTCGCCGTGGGAAAGAATAAAAAAAAAAAAAAAAAAAAAAAAAATTCCCTACCTACCCATGGCCAAACTGACAACCAACCTGAAACCAACTATTATTTTTGTTAGGCCTTAGCTACTCCTTTTGCTGAGAGACTAGAGAAGAGCACCACCACCACAACCCGCTGTGCATGAGGGCGCCTGAAGCTAAAGATGGTAACATGAAGAGGTGATCCTCGAGACTCAGCAGCACTAGTGTGCAAGCACTGCTATAGAGTCTGTTCCGTGAAGGAAGTCCTAATTACAGATTGGGGGATTCTCTCCCTGGTTCTCTCTGATTTCCAGCTTCAGGAGAGAGATCGATGTGTGTTCAAATACTGACTGATCTGCCCCGGGGCACGGGGAGGACATAATTTATGTATGTTCTTAAAATGAGTGGCGTTTCCCTTTCAGTGGAGTCTGTGCTCTTGTTCTTTATTGCGTACCTTGAACTGTGATGATGGCCAAAGTGTGTGCTTTGGTTTTGACAGCCCACTGTTGAGAGCACGCTTGCATAAATATGTGGGTGTGTTGTTTTTGTAGACGACTAACTTTCTATTTCAAGTACTGTAGATCAAGAGGTACTCTCAGCCACATGGAGCTCATCCATAGCTCCACCAACACGCCCAACGCGGCTGGAAACTGTGTTGGACAAACACCCCAACCTTTATGAGGAACGCAAACACAGACCGGGAATAGTTGATTAACTCCCCTGTTATGTCCATGAAATAAATACATCAATATGCCTGTGCATATGCCTCGAGCTAGCAAGCAAGTCATCACAACATCCCCTGTACCCACGACGAAATTAATTATCACATCACCAGCTGAGTCTGATTTTATGCAAAGAGATTTGGCCAGCATTTAATGTTTCATACTGTTTTATTATTTGTCAAATAATATGCCATAACTGTGCCCTAGATCACGATGCATCTAATCAGTCTAATTCACATTCCTTTTTTCACTCATTGAAAAGTGACACACTAGTGAGGATAGATAGAGGGAGGGAGGGGGCAGAGAGAGACAGATAGAGAGAGGGACGGGGAAGAGAGAGAGACAGATAGAGGAGTAGAGGAGATAGAGACAGATAGAGGAGTAGAGGAGAGATAGAGAGAGAGAGAGCGAGAGAGACACACACACACAGAGGAGTAGAGGAGATAGATCACCAGCCGGATGGAAATGTCACCATGTACTGCAGGTCATGCTCCACAGATGTGAAGTTGCCATTGTGTTCAATTTCACACTTCCCTTCTATTCTCTCTCTCTCTCTCTCTCTCTCTCTCTCTCTCTCTCTCTCTCTCTCTCTCTCTCTCTCTCTCTCTCTCTCTCTCTCTCTCTCTCTCTCTCTCTCTCTCTCCTCTCTTCTCCTCTACTCTAGTTTACTCCCTGTTTGTTAGCTTCTCTCTTCTCCTCTACTCTAGTTTACTCCCTGTTTGTTAGCTCCTTCCTCCTCTCTCTTCTCCTCTACTCTAGTTTACTCCCTGTTTGTTAGCTCCTTCCTCCTCACTCTCTTCTCTTCCCCAGTGGGGAAGTGCCTCCTGCTTCTCCTTAATTGACTGTTATTGGCAGTTTCCTCCCACTGTTCAAGTGTGCACCTGTGTGTGTGTGTGTGTGTGTGTGTGTGTGTGTGTGTGTGTGTGTGTGTGTGTGTGTGTGTGTGTGTGTGTGTGTGTGTGTGTGTGTGTGTGTGTGTGTGTGTGTGTGTGTGTGTGTGTGTGTGTGTGTGTGTGTGTGTGTGTGTGTGTGTGTGTGTGTGTGTGTGTGTGTGCGTGCGTGCATGGGCATGTGTGTGTTTGTGTATCTGTGCCTGCGTGTGTTCATTGTTGTGCCTGTCTGTGTGTATGCGTGGCTGTGTGCATGTATGTGTGTGCGTACTCACTGACAGCATGTTATACCCCCTCATCTAAACTAAGAGCACGCCCACCCAGGAAAGCCGGGATTTGTGACAGAAGTCCATAATTATAATCAATTGTCGAGGAAAATAAAACACTTCAAAGGCAGGCAGCATTTCAGCACTTCCAGACTCCCTACTGTTACAGCAGTACAGAAACCGGGCCAATTAGGACTCCCCCGTCCCCAGTGCAGCACACAATGCAGGGCTGTTGTGGAGGTGATCCGCAATTCTCTGACAAACACACGCAGAGGCCGCGTCACCAACATAGCTTAGCACATCACGTCTTTTCCTGCAAAGTCGCGTTGGGGTGTTTTTTTCTTAAATTGTTTACACTTCTCTGGAACTATTATCTACCATATGTGTTTGTCGCAGGAGAGGTAATGACTGCCAAGTGGTGTAATAATAGCGTCGGCGCATCAGGTGACTCACAGGGGAGTTGGCTACATTTGTACACAACAGATGTGGTGTGTTTATAATTGTATGCAATCCCTCTTGGCAAAATGTGCAAATATCTCCGTAGTATTGTGTACAATGTGTCTCGCTAGCAGCGTTGGGCTCATTATTCCAAAAAAGTTATATATTTCTTGTTACCCGTTACTCGTTTCAAAAGTAATATCATTACACCTCCAAGAATCGCCTCCTTTCTTCCCATCAAAGTTCGGTACAGCATAGGCCACTTCTCCTGTGTGCCTCTGTGTGAATGATCACGTCAGGGTAGCGACACCTCAAGTATTTTCCGAGCAGATGTGTGAGGCACCGCGGGCACAGAGTGGCACTGAGCTAGATCATTATTTTCAATGGAGGACGAGGATGCGGTGCACACAGAGCGTGTTTGAAAGCGCATTGACTGAAAACCAGCAGCTTTTCTCCCCACAGCATTAGAAGTTTGGTAACAAGGCTATATACCACGTACTTGATCAAACAAAGCACAGCCGGCTCAGACTGATGAAGAGCTCAGACTGATGAAGAGCTCAGACTGATGAAGAGCTCAGACTGATGAAGAGCTCAGACTGATGAAGCGCTCAGACTGATGAAGGCTCAGACTGATGAAGAGCTCAGACTGATGAAGAGCTCAGCCTGATGAAGAGCTCAGACTGATGAAGGCTCAGACTGATGAAGAGCTCAGACTGATGAAGAGCTCAGCCTGATGAAGAGCTCAGACTGATGAAGAGCTCAGACTGATGAAGGCTCATACTGATGAAGAGCTCAGACTGATGAAGAGCTCAGACTGATGAAGAGCTCAGCCTGATGAAGAGCTCAGACTGATGAAGGCTCAGACTGATGAAGAGCTCAGACTGATGAAGAGCTCAGACTGATGAAGAGCTCAGACTGATGAAGAGCTCAGACTGATGAAGGGTCAGACTGATGAAGGGTCAGACTGATGAAGAGCTCAGACTGATGAAGAGCTCAGACTGATGAAGGCTCAGACTGATGAAGAGCTCAGACTGATGAAGGCTCAGACTGATGAAGGCTCAGACTGATGAAGAGCTCAGACTGATGAAGAGCTCAGACTGATGAAGGCTCAGTCTGATGAAGAGCTCAGACTGATGAAGGGCTCAGACTGATGAAGAGCTCAGACTGATGAAGAGCTCAGAATGATGAAGGGTCAGACTGATGAAGGGCTCAGACTGATGAAGAGCTCAGACTGATGAAGGGCTCAGACTGATGAAGGGCTCAGACTGATGAAGGGTCAGACTGATGAAGAGCTCAGACTGATGAAGGGTCAGACTGATGAAGGGCTCAGACTGATGAAGGGTCAGACTGATGAAGAGCTCAGACTGATGAAGAGCTCAGACTGATGAAGGGCTCAGACTGATGAAGAGCTCAGACTGATGAAGAGCTCAGACTGATGAAGGGTCAGACTGATGAAGAGCTCAGACTGATGAAGAGCTCAGACTGATGCAGGGTCAGACTGATGAAGAGCTCAGACTGATGAAGGCTCAGACTGATGAAGAGCTCAGACTGTTGAAGGGTCAGACTGATGAAGGGTCAGACTGATGAAGGCTCAGACTGATGAAGGGTCAGACTGATGAAGGGCTCAGACTGATGAAGAGCTCAGACTGATGCACGGTCAGACTGATGAAGAGCTCAGACTGATGAAGGCTCAGACTGATGAAGAGCTCAGACTGTTGAAGGGTCAGACTGATGAAGAGCTCAGACTGATGAAGAGCTCAGACTGATGCAGGGTCAGACTGATGAAGAGCTCAGACTGATGAAGGCTCAGACTGATGAAGAGCTCAGACTGTTGAAGGGTCAGACTGATGAAGGGTCAGACTGATGAAGGCTCAGACTGATGAAGGGTCAGACTGATGAAGGGTCAGACTGATGAAGGGTCTCTTTTCTCCATCGCTCACAGGACCGCCGTGGGCGGAAAACTCTGGTCACTCACAGAACGACCTAGAAGGACATTTAGTGGGACGTTTAGTAGGATGTTTAGTGGGACATGTAGTAGGATGTTTAGTGGGACCTTTAGTAGGATGTTTAGTAGGATGTTTAGTGGGACGTGTAGTAGGATGTTTAGTGGGACGTGTAGTAGGATGTTTAGTGGGACCTTTAGTAGGATGTTTAGTAGGATGTTTAGTGGGACCTTTAGTAGGATGTTTAGTAGGATGTTTAGTGGGACCTTTAGTAGGATGTTTAGTGGGACCTTTAGTAGGATGTTTAGTAGGATGTTTAGTAGGATGTTTAGTAGGATGTTTAGTGGGACGTTTAGTAGGATGTTTAGTGGGACGTTTAGTAGGACGTTTAGTAGGACGTTTAGTAGGACGTTTAGTAGGATGTTTAGTGGGACGTTTAGTAGGACGTTTAGTAGGACGTTTAGTAGGACGTTTAGTAAGACCTTTAGTGGGACGTTTAGTAGGACCTTTAGTGGGACGTTTAGTAAGACCTTTAGTAAGACGTTTAGAAGACGTCCCGGTAGAAAATTATTACATTCAGTGGAACACTATTACTTTTTTCTAAGATTCCGAGCCTTGTTTACAGGTTAGTAAGTGTTTAAGTTTGTTATTGCCTATTTGTTGATGCAAGACAGTGAAGATAGTGTGTTTTACATTTAGCCAATATCACAGTCGCTATTATAATCACATACACATGCGTGTGAGCAAAAGGCACCCCTAGCTAATACAACACGGGACCCCCCCCCCTCTTAGAGCCTGCATCTATGACACAGTGTGTCCTTGTCAACATGTTGGTCTCAGGGAGAGTATCAAGTCACAAGGATCAAGTCCGAGTGAATTGTCACAAGCCATTGACGCTAAAGTCGAGTCGCGCCTCTTCTATGATTTTGTCGAGTCAAGTCTGAAGTCATCAAATTTGGGACTCGAAGTCATGTGACTCTAGTCCAAGTCATGTGACTCTAGTCCAGGTCATGTGACTCTAGTCCAGGTCATGTGACTCTAGTTCAAGTCATGTGACTCTAGTCCAGGACATGTGACTCTAGTTCAAGTCATGTGACTCTAGTCCAGGACATGTGACTCTAGTCCAAGTCATGTGACTCTAGTTCAAGTCATGTGACTCTACTCCAGGTCATGTGACTCTAGTCCAAGTCATGTGACTCTAGTTCAAGTCATGTGACTCTAGTTCAAGTCATGTGACTCTAGTGCAGGTCATGTGACTCTAGTCCAAGTCATGTGACTCTAGTTCAAGTCATGTGACTCTAGTTCAAGTCATGTGACTCTAGTCCAGGACATGTGACTCTAGTCCAAGGCATGTGACTCTAGTTCAAGTCATGTGACTATAGTCCAGGTCATGTGACTCTAGTCCGAGTCATGTGACTCTAGTCCAGGTCATGTGACTCTAGTCCAGGTCATGTGACTCTAGTTCAAGTCATGTGACTCTAGTCCAGGACATGTGACTCTAGTCCAAGTCATGTGACTCTAGTCCACACCTCTGGTTATTAATGTGACACGCTGCTGCCCAACACGTCTCACTGGAACAACTCTCCCTCACATACAAGATGTAGGCCGCTTGCTTCTGTTCAATGACTAACACTGTCCTATTCTGGATCACATGACGCTAGAGATAAGCACCGTGACGTGAATTATAAATGTATGCGCGGCGTTCATTAACACTCTAAAGATCCAAAATCGGAGCAATCAGGGTTTACACAAGGACATCAATAACCACATTGTTAATGGTAAAATAATATATTCTGCAGTCTTCTATTTTTCTCTCATTGATTCTTTGCCAACAAACAAGCAAGCATGCATGGCCTGATTCTGTCTTACATAAAAGCAAAGTGATTACGCAACTGTTTCTTTTTTGCATCATCCCTTATTTTGTTCTTGTAAAAGGAGCTCAATAAGAGGGCACAGTCACGCGGATGATTCTTCACTTTGATTAAACATCTGGCAGGTTGCAGAGAAAAACCTATTTATGCGTTTTTTCACTGAGAGATCAGCGTGCGCCTGAGGCCAAGCTTATTGCTGATGCACTGGCCCCTATGACAATCTCCTGCATCTCACTAATCTCTATACACACACACACACACACACACACACACACACACACACACACACACACACACACACACACGCACGCACGCACGCACGCACGCACGCACGCACGCACGCACGCACGCACGCACGCATGCACGCACGCACGCACGCACACACACACACACACACACACACCATATTGTATGCATTTATTCAGTGTAATTTTGTCTCACTATCTACAGGGTTTGGAATGTGGGCCTCCTTTTCTAGTATATATCCATCATTCTGGATTTTTCCTGGGCAGAGGGAATTGTTAAATGAAAACACAAATGATATGTGTGTGTGTGTGTGTGTGTGTGTGTGTGTGTGTGTGTGTGTGTGTGTGTGTGTGTGTGTGTGTGTGTGTGTGTGTGTGTGTGTGTGTGTGTGTGTGTGTGTGTGTTTGTGGACTCGAGTGTGTTTCATGCACGTGTGTGTATGCGTGTACAGTATGTGTGTACAGTATGCGTATGTGTGTGCACCCATGTACGTGTCCACTTGTATGTGTGATAAGTGCATTTTGTGCACAATAGTGTGCGTGAGCGTGTTTATAAATGAGTTCTCTGGGAAGTGGAAATCCATCCTTCTAGATCATTATAGGACGAATGTCTGGCCAATCAGACAGGGGCACTGTCGCCATCGATACAATCACGATACTTTCACAGGGAGGCTGAAGGGCTGCCACACTGGTGATTTCACTGCAGAATGCAGATGGAGCCCTGGATCTCTGGTTTGTCAGATGTTTGACTACCGCCTGCTGCCATTTTTGGATTAGCTGACGTTGTAATTAGTGATGCACCGATGTGAAAATTGTGGCCGATACCGATAACCAATATTAATATTGCTGTTCTGGCTGATATATACCGATATTTACCGATGTCGATATCTCTGTATAGAAAACACTTTTTTATGATAATCAAATAAAGAGCTATTTTTTGTTTACTTTTGTAAGTTCTTTTCAGAAATTACTGATATTTAGAAACTATTTAAGGCCAACACAATATTATTTTTTTTTTTTTTTAATTATATCGGCCCAATCTTGATATTGGACCGATACCGATACCGATATTATATCGGCGGCCGATATATCGTGCATCACTAGTTGTAATATTACCAGAGATAGTATTGCATACAAAATGGTGATTGCGTCCCCTGCGTTATGAACTGAAATTAACGTACAACGTCATCTAATTTGTGATCACAGAATAACATTTAGCTGATATTGCATTGCGTTTGTGTGTGACAGATATATACAATTTGGATATATTATCCCATTCCTATGTTTGATGATGAGCAGGGCCCAACCATTCCTGTGTGTTGGGCTAAGCAGACATGGCTCAGCATACCTGCTGCTGCTGGTTCCTATCACAGATCTAATAGGTCAGAGTGGGTTAACAATGTTTCACCTCTTAACACAAAGAGGTGAAACATTGCCGTCCTCATACACTCAAACATGAGTTGTGTTGGTGGTGAATGGCGGCGTTGTAATAACCAATAATGCAGCGATTACACATGCAAACCATTTAAGAGTGTGGTGTTGACCCCACAGTTTGATGGGCTTAATACATGTGGTGGGAGGGAGAGAGAAAGGGATGGGAGAGGGGGGGGAGAGGGAGGGGAGAGGGGGCGGGGTCACTAACTATATGAGCTGTAATAACACCACAACATTATCACTGCATGAAGCCAGTGGAGGGTTCTGGGTAAAGTGGCTCTTAAGTTTAATGGCTTTTTTTCCACCGACAGTACTCAGGATGACAATGAGATCTGTACGTGTGTGTGTGTGTGTGTGTGTGTGTGTGTGTGTGTGTGTGTGTGTGTGTGTGTGTGTGTGTGTGTGTGTGTGTGTGTGTGTGTGTGTGTGTGTGTGTGTGTGTGTGTGTGTGTGTGTGTGTGTGTGTGTGTGTGTGTGTGTGTGTGTGTGTGTGTGTTCAACATCAAAGAGGATTTCTACCGAGCCCTCGACTTAATATTACAGAAAACTCCAGCTACGGACAAGCTCATATTAATGGGAGACTTCAATGCTAGAGTGGGCACGGAGCACCTGGTATGGGACAGAGTTATTGGCCGACATGGAGTAGGGAAGATAAATGACAATGGTCTTCGGCTCCTCTCCCTCTGTGCAGAACACCACCTGGTCATAACCAACACCATCTTCCAGATGAAGAACAGGTTCAAAACCACCTGGCAGCACCCCCGCTCTAAACACTGGCATCTCCTGGACTATGTGATTGTACGCCAAAAGGACCGACAGGACGTCCTTACCACCCGAGTCATGCGTGGAGCCGAGTGCTGGACTGATCACCTCATGGTCAGATCCAAACTCCTCATGAGTATTCAACCCCGTGGACCGAGGGTAGCACCTAATAAAAAACTCAATTCTGCAGCACTGAACACCCCCACCTCAAAAAACCACCTCCGACAGCTCCTTGCTGAAAACCTCAATAAGATCCCGGAGGAATCAGCTGACTGGCCAGCTCTGCGCCAGGCTATCCACAGCGCAGCCTCTGAGGCACTTGGCCAGACAAGGAAACGACACCAGGACTGGTTTGATTGTAACTCAGCCAAGATACAGTCCCTACTAAAAACCATGCATGGAGCCCACAAAGCTCTCCTGTCCTGCCCTGGTTTTCCCACCCTGAAAGCTGCCTTTGCTGCAGCAAAAACAGCAACCCAGCGGGCCCTCCGGACTATGGAGGATGCCTGGTGGATACAGAAGGCGAAGGAGATCCAAAGCCTGGCAGACTGCCACAACACCCAGGGCTTTTACGATTCCATCAAAGCACTGCATGACCCACATATCCCGGATAATCTCCCAGACATGCCACCAGTCACGCACCTGGACACCCCACCACACTTCTCTGAGACCCGTCAAGCCATTGCGGGTCTAAAGAACAATAAAAGCCCTGGACCCGATGGCATCCCAGCAGAGGTTTTCAAACGCGGAGGGTACCTCCTCACGCGCCGTCTGCACCTCCTGATCTGCAACATCTGGGAACATGAGACCCTCCCACAGGACTGGATGGATGCAAACATTGTGGTCATCTACAAGCAGAAAGGGGACAGAGCAGTCTGCGGAAACAGCTGTGGAATCTCTCTCCTCTCCATCGCAGGGAAAGTGCTGGCGAAGATCATACTGAACAGGCTGGTGGAAAACATCTCTGAAGCTGCACTTCCGGAAACTCAATGTGGCTTTCGGAAGACCAGATCCACCACCGACATGGTCTTTGTCCTGAGGCAGCTGCTAGAGAAGAGCAGAGAGCATCGCAAGGATCTTTACATAGCCTTCATAGACCTAAGCAAAGCCTTCGACACCATCAGCCGTGAGCTGCTCTTTAAACACCTCAACAAACTTGGGGTGCCACCCAAGTTTCTCCCCATCCTTCAGCAGCTGCATGACAGGATGCAAGTCAGAGTCCAGAAGGGGGAACTCCAGTCAGAATCCTTTAAGGTTAATGTTGGGGTGAAGCAGGGCTGTGTCTTGGCTCCGGTGCTCTTTAATCTCCTCCTCTCTGCCGTCACCTGCCTCTTCCGCAGAGCCCTGGGACATGAAGACGGTGTCCATGTGGAATACCGCTTTGATGGTAGTCTCTTCAACATCCGCCGGCTCCAGGCACACACAAAGACAAAATCCTGCCAAGTATGTGAGCTACAGTACGCTGATGACTGTGCCATCTTAGCTCACAGTCCAGAGTCTATGCAGCATGCTCTTGACACCATATCCAGCCTGTACCAATCCTTCGGTCTCCAGGTCAACATACAAAAAACCGAAGTTATGTCCCAACTCACTTCCCGAACCTCTACACCTCCCAGTTTTCACATAAACGGTGTTCCACTCAAAACAGTGGATAATTTCACCTACCTCGGCTCCACTCTGTCCTCATGCTGCTCCCTTGACGCGGAGATACACACACGTATCAATAAAGCGGCATCATCCTTTGAAAACCGAAACCTGAAGATCAGCACCAAGGTTGCCGTTTACAACGCAGTATGTCTCTCCACGCTGCTCTATGGAGCAGAATCCTGGACCCCATACCGCCGGTACATCACCAACCTGGACGCTTTCCACATCCGTTGCCTCCAAAGGATCCTCGGCCTGACCTGGGAAGATCGAGTCCCCCACACAGACATCCTCAACAACACCAACTCAATCTGTATGGCCGCAGCTGTGGCCAAAAAACATCTTCGTTGGATAGGGCACACCATAAGTATGCCTGACCACCGCCTGCCCCGCCAAGTCCTCTATGTCCAACTGAGAGGAGCAAAGCGGGCTGCTGGAGGCCAAAAGAGACGCTTTAAGGACTACACCAGGGACCTCCTAAAGTGTGCAAACATCACGCAGCTTGAAACTCTGGCACTCGACAGATCAGCCTGGCAAGTCACTTGTGCCACTGCAGTTTCCCAAATACACCAAACAAACCAAGACCGAAGATCTGAGAGGCGCTGTAGGTTACTGTAGGTTACTGTAGGTCACTGTAGGTTACTGTAGGTTACTGTAGGTCACTGCAGGTTACTGTAGGTTACTGTAGGTTACTGTAGGTCACTGTAGGTTACTGTAGGTTACTGTAGGTTACTGTAGTTACTGTAGTTACTGTAGGTTACTGTAGTTACTGTAGTTACTGTAGGTCACTGTAGGTCACTGTAGGTTACTGTAGGTCACTGTAGGTTACTGTAGGTTACTGTAGGTTACTGTAGGTTACTGTAGGTTACTGTAGGTCACTGTAGGTTACTGTAGGTTACTGTAGGTCACTGTAGGTTACTGTAGGTTACTGTAGGTTACTGTAGGTTACTGTAGGTTACTGTAGGTCACTGTAGGTTACTGTAGGTTACTGTAGGTCACTGTAGGTTACTGTAGGTTACTGTAGGTTACTGTAGGTCACTGTAGGTTACTGTAGGTTACTGTAGGTCACTGTAGGTCACTGTAGGTCACTGTAGGTTACTGTAGGTTACTGTAGGTTACTGTAGGTTACTGTAGGTTACTGTAGGTTACTGTAGTTACTGTAGGTCACTGTAGGTTACTGTAGGTCACTGTAGGTTACTGTAGGTTACTGTAGGTTACTGTAGGTCACTGTAGGTCACTGTAGGTCACTGTAGGTTACTGTAGGTTACTGTAGGTTACTGTAGGTTACTGTAGGTCACTGTAGGTTACTGTAGGTTACTGTAGGTTACTGTATGTTACTGTAGGTTACTGTAGGTTACTGTAGGTTACTGTAGTTACTGTAGGTTACTGTAGGTTACTGTAGGTTACTGTAGTTACTGTAGGTTACTGTAGGTTACTGTAGTTACTGTAGGTTACTGTAGGTTACTGTAGGTTACTGTAGTTACTGTAGTTACTGTAGGTTATTGTAGGTTACTGTAGGTTACTGTAGGTTACTGTAGGTTACTGTAGGTTACTGTAGGTCACTGTAGTTACTGTGGTTACTGTAGTTACTGTAGGTCACTGTAGGTCACTGTAGGTTACTGTAGGTTACTGTAGGTTACTGTAGTTACTGTAGGTTACTGTAGGTTACTGTAGGTTACTGTAGGTTACTGTAGGTCACTGTAGTTACTGTAGGTTACTGTAGTTACTGTAGGTTACTGTAGGTTACTGTAGGTTACTGTAGGTCACTGTAGTTACTGTATGTCACTGTAGGTCACTGTAGGTCACTGTAGGTTACTGTAGGTTACTGTAGGTTACTGTAGGTTACTGTAGGTTACTGTAGGTTACTGTAGTTACTGTAGGTTACTGTAGTTACTGTAGGTTACTGTAGGTTACTGTAGGTCACTGTAGGTTACTGTAGTTACTGTAGGTTACTGTAGGTTACTGTAGGTCACTGTAGGTTACTGTAGGTTACTGTAGGTCACTGTAGGTTACTGTAGGTTACTGTAGGTTACTGTAGGTCACTGTAGTTACTGTAGGTTACTGTAGGTTATTGTAGGTTACTGTAGTTACTGTAGGTTACTGTAGTTACTGTAGGTTACTGTAGGTTACTGTAGGTCACTGTAGGTTACTGTAGGTTACTGTAGGTTACTGTAGTTACTGTAGTTACTGTAGTTACTGTAGGTTACTGTAGGTTACTGTAGGTTACTGTAGGTTACTGTAGGTCACTGTAGGTTACTGTAGGTTACTGTAGGTCACTGTAGTTACTGTAGGTTACTGTAGTTACTGTAGGTTACTGTAGTTACTGTAGGTTACTGTAGGTTACTGTAGTTACTGTAGGTCACTGTAGTTACTGTAGGTTACTGTAGGTTACTGTAGGTTACTGTAGATTACTGTAGGTTACTGTAGGTTACTGTAGGTTACTGTAGGTCACTGTAGGTTACTGTAGGTCACTGTAGGTTACTGTAGGTTACTGTAGTTACTGTAGGTTACTGTAGGTTACTGTAGGTTACTGTAGTTACTGTAGGTCACTGTAGGTTACTGTAGGTTACTGTAGGTCACTGTAGGTTACTGTAGTTACTGTAGGTTACTGTAGTTACTGTAGGTTACTGTAGGTTACTGTAGGTTACTGTAGGTTACTGTAGGTTATTGTAGTTACTGTAGGTTACTGTAGGTCACTGTAGGTTACTGTAGGTTACTGTAGTTACTGTAGGTTACTGTAGGTCACTGTAGGTTACTGTAGGTTACTGTAGGTTACTGTAGGTTACTGTAGGTTACTGTAGGTTATTGTAGTTACTGTAGGTTACTGTAGGTTACTGTAGGTTACTGTAGGTCACTGTAGGTTACTGTAGGTTACTGTAGGTTACTGTAGGTCACTGTAGGTTACTGTAGGTTATTGTAGTTACTGTAGGTTACTGTAGGTCACTGTAGGTTACTGTAGGTTACTGTAGTTACTGTAGGTTACTGTAGTTACTGTAGGTTACTGTAGGTTACTGTAGGTTACTGTAGGTTACTGTAGGTTATTGTAGTTACAGTAGGTTACTGTAGGTTACTGTAGTTACTGTAGGTTACTGTAGTTACTGTAGGTTACTGTAGTTACTGTAGGTTACTGTAGGTTACTGTAGGTTACTGTAGTTACTGTAGGTTACTGTAGTTACTGTAGGTCACTGTAGTTACTGTAGGTTACTGTAGTTACTGTAGGTCACTGTAGTTACTGTAGGTTACTGTAGGTTACTGTAGGTTACTGTAGGTTACTGTAGGTTACTGTAGTTACTGTAGGTTACTGTAGGTTACTGTAGGTTACTGTAGTTACTGTAGGTCACTGTAGTTACTGTAGGTTACTGTAGGTTACTGTAGGTTACTGTAGGTTACTGTAGGTTACTGTAGTTACTGTAGGTTACTGTAGGTTACTGTAGGTTACTGTAGGTCACTGTAGTTACTGTAGGTTACTGTAGGTTACTGTAGTTACTGTAGTTACTGTAGTTACTGTAGGTTACTGTAGGGCACTGCAGGTTACTGTAGGTTACTGTAGGTTACTGTAGGTTACTGTATGTTACTGTAGGTTACTGTAGTTACTGTAGGTTACTGTAGGTCACTGCAGGTTACTGTAGGTTACTGTAGGTTACTGTAGGTTACTGTATGTTACTGTAGGTTACTGTAGTTACTGTAGGTTACTGTAGTTACTGTAGGTTACTGTAGGTTACTGTAGTTACTGTAGGTTACTGTAGTTACTGTAGGTTATTGTAGGTTACTGTAGGTTACTGTAGGTTACTGTAGGTTACTGTAGGTTACTGTAGGTTATTGTAGTTACTGTAGTTACTGTAGGTTACTGTAGGTTACTGTAGTTACTGTAGGTCACTGTAGGTTACTGTAGGTTACTGTAGTTACTGTAGGTTACTGTAGGTTACTGTAGTTACTGTAGGTTACTGTAGGTTACTGTAGTTACTGTAGGTTACTGTAGTTACTGTAGGTCACTGTAGGTTACTGTAGTTACTGTAGGTTACTGTGGGTTACTGTAGGTTACTGTAGTTACTGTAGGTTACTGTAGGTTACTGTAGTTACTGTAGGTTACTGTAGTTACTGTAGGTCACTGTAGGTTACTGTAGTTACTGTAGGTTACTGTAGTTACTGTAGGTCACTGTAGGTTACTGTAGTTACTGTAGGTTACTGTAGGTTACTGTAGGTTATTGTAGTTACTGTAGTTACTGTAGGTTACTGTAGGTTACTGTAGTTACTGTAGGTTACTGTAGTTACTGTAGGTTACTGTAGGTCACTGTAGGTTACTGTAGGTTACTGTAGTTACTGTAGGTTACTGTAGGTTACTGTAGTTACTGTAGTTACTGTAGGTTACTGTAGTTACTGTAGGTCACTGTAGTTACTGTAGGTTACTGTAGGTTACTGTAGTTACTGTAGGTTACTGTAGTTACTGTAGGTTACTGTAGTTAATGTAGGTCACTGTAGTTACTGTAGGTTACTGTAGGTTACTGTAGTTACTGTAGGTTACTGTAGTTACTGTAGGTTACTGTAGTTACTGTAGGTTACTGTAGGTTACTGTAGTTACTGTAGGTTACTGTAGGTTACTGTAGGTTATTGTAGTTACTGTAGTTACTGTAGGTTACTGTAGGTTACTGTAGTTACTGTAGGTTACTGTAGTTACTGTAGGTTACTGTAGGTCACTGTAGGTTACTGTAGGTTACTGTAGTTACTGTAGGTTACTGTAGGTTACTGTAGTTACTGTAGTTACTGTAGGTTACTGTAGTTACTGTAGGTCACTGTAGTTACTGTAGGTTACTGTAGGTTACTGTAGTTACTGTAGGTTACTGTAGTTACTGTAGGTCACTGTAGTTACTGTAGTTACTGTAGGTTACTGTAGTTACTGTAGGTTACTGTAGTTACTGTAGGTTACTGTAGGTTACTGTAGGTTACTGTAGGTTACTGTAGTTACTGTAGGTTACTGTAGGTTACTGTAGGTCACTGTAGTTATTGTAGTTACTGTATGTTACTGTAGGTTACTGTAGGTTACTGTAGGTCACTGTATGTCACTGTAGGTTACTGTAGTTACTGTAGGTTACTGTAGTTACTGTAGGTTACTGTAGGTTACTGTAGTTACTGTAGGTTACTGTAGGTTACTGTAGTTACTGTAGGTTACTGTAGTTACTGTAGGTTACTGTATGTCACTGTAGGTTACTGTATGTTACTGTAGTTACTGTAGTTACTGTAGTTACTGTAGGTTACTGTATGTCACTGTAGGTTACTGTAGGTCACTGTAGGTTACTGTAGTTACTGTAGGTTACTGTAGGTTACTGTAGGTTACTGTAGTTACTGTATGTTACTGTAGGTCACTGTAGGTTACTGTAGGTCACTGTAGGTTACTGTAGTTACTGTAGGTTACTGTAGGTCACTGTAGGTTACTGTAGTTACTGTAGGTTACTGTAGTTACTGTAGGTCACTGTATGTCACTGTAGGTTACTGTAGGTTACTGTAGTTACTGTAGGTCACTGTAGTTACTGTAGGTCACTGTAGTTACTGTAGGTTACTGTAGTTACTGTAGTTACTGTAGGTCACTGTAGGTCACTGTAGTTACTGTAGGTTACTGTAGGTTACTGTAGTTACTGTAGGTTACTGTAGTCACTGTAGTTACTGTAGGTTACTGTAGTTACTGTAGGTTACTGTAGTTACTGTAGTTACTGTAGGTCACTGTAGGTCACTGTAGTTACTGTAGGTCACTGTAGGTCACTGTAGTTACTGTAGGTCACTGCAGGTTACTGTAGGTCACTGTAGGTTACTGTATGTTACTGTAGGTTACTGTAGTTACTGTAGGTTACTGTAGTTACTGTAGGTTACTGTAGGTTACTGTAGTTACTGTAGGTCACTGTAGGTTACTGTAGGTTACTGTAGGTTACTGTAGGTCACTGTAGGTTACTGTAGGTTACTGTAGGTTACTGTAGTTACTGTAGGTTACTGTATGTTACTGTAGGTTACTGTAGGTCACTGTAGTTACTGTAGGTTACTGTAGTTACTGTAGTTACTGTAGGTCACTGTAGTTACTGTAGGTCACTGTAGGTTACTGTAGTTACTGTAGTTACTGTAGGTTACTGTAGTTACTGTAGTTACTGTAGGTCACTGTAGGTTACTGTAGGTTACTGTAGGTCACTGTAGGTTACTGTAGTTACTGTAGGTCACTGTAGTTACTGTAGGTTACTGTAGTTACTGTAGGTCACTGTAGGTTACTGTAGGTTACTGTAGGTTACTGTATGTTACTGTAGTTACTGTAGGTTACTGTATGTTACTGTAGTTACTGTAGGTCACTGTATGTCACTGTAGGTTACTGTAGGTTACTGTATGTTACTGTAGTTACTGTAGGTTACTGTATGTTACTGTAGTTACTGTAGGTTACTGTAGTTACTGTATGTTACTGTAGTTACTGTAGGTTACTGTAGTTACTGTAGGTTACTGTAGTTACTGTAGGTTACTGTAGGTTACTGTAGGTTACTGTAGGTTACTGTAGGTCACTGTAGTTACTGTAGGTTACTGTAGGTTACTGTATGTTACTGTAGTTACTGTAGGTTACTGTAGTTACTGTATGTTACTGTAGTTACTGTAGGTTACTGTAGTTACTGTAGGTTACTGTAGTTACTGTAGGTCACTGTAGGTTACTGTAGTTACTGTAGGTTACTGTAGGTTACTGTAGGTCACTGTAGGTTACTGTAGTTACTGTAGGTCACTGTAGTTACTGTAGGTTACTGTAGTTACTGTAGGTCACTGTATGTCACTGTAGGTTACTGTAGTTACTGTAGGTCACTGTAGGTTACTGTAGGTTACTGTAGGTTACTGTAGGTTACTGTAGTTACTGTAGGTTACTGTAGTTACTGTAGGTTACTGTAGGTTACTGTAGTTACTGTAGGTTACTGTAGTTACTGTAGGTCACTGTAGGTTACTGTAGTTACTGTAGTTACTGTAGGTTACTGCAGGTTACTGTAGGTCACTGTAGTTACTGTAGTTACTGTAGTTACTGTAGGTTACTGTAGGTTACTGTAGGTCACTGTAGGTTACTGTAGTTACTGTAGGTCACTGTAGTTACTGTAGGTTACTGTAGTTACTGTAGGTCACTGTAGTTACTGTAGGTTACTGTAGTTACTGTAGGTTACTGTAGGTCACTGTAGGTTACTGTAGGTTACTGTAGTTACTGTAGGTTACTGTAGGTTACTGTAGGTTACTGTAGGTTACTGTAGTTACTGTAGGTCACTGTAGTTACTGTAGGTTACTGTAGTTACTGTAGTTACTGTAGGTTACTGTAGGGCACTGCAGGTTACTGTAGGTTACTGTAGTTACTGTAGGTTACTGTAGTTACTGTAGGTTATTGTAGGTTACTGTAGGTTACTGTAGGTTACTGTAGGTTACTGTAGGTTACTGTAGGTTATTGTAGTTACTGTAGTTACTGTAGGTTACTGTAGGTTACTGTAGTTACTGTAGGTCACTGTAGGTTACTGTAGGTTACTGTAGTTACTGTAGGTTACTGTAGGTTACTGTAGTTACTGTAGGTTACTGTAGGTTACTGTAGTTACTGTAGGTTACTGTAGTTACTGTAGGTCACTGTAGGTTACTGTAGTTACTGTAGGTTACTGTAGGTTACTGTAGGTTACTGTAGTTACTGTAGGTTACTGTAGGTTACTGTAGTTACTGTAGGTTACTGTAGTTACTGTAGGTCACTGTAGGTTACTGTAGTTACTGTAGGTTACTGTAGTTACTGTATGTCACTGTAGGTTACTGTAGTTACTGTAGGTTACTGTAGGTTACTGTAGGTTATTGTAGTTACTGTAGTTACTGTAGGTTACTGTAGGTTACTGTAGTTACTGTAGGTTACTGTAGTTACTGTAGGTTACTGTAGGTCACTGTAGGTTACTGTAGGTTACTGTAGTTACTGTAGGTTACTGTAGGTTACTGTAGTTACTGTAGTTACTGTAGGTTACTGTAGGTCACTGTAGTTACTGTAGGTTACTGTAGGTTACTGTAGTTACTGTAGGTTACTGTAGTTACTGTAGGTTACTGTAGTTAATGTAGGTCACTGTAGTTACTGTAGGTTACTGTAGGTTACTGTAGTTACTGTAGGTTACTGTAGTTACTGTAGGTTACTGTAGTTACTGTAGGTTACTGTAGTTACTGTAGGTTACTGTAGGTTACTGTAGTTACTGTAGGTTACTGTAGGTTACTGTAGGTTATTGTAGTTACTGTAGTTACTGTAGGTTACTGTAGGTTACTGTAGTTACTGTAGGTTACTGTAGGTCACTGTAGGTTACTGTAGGTTACTGTAGTTACTGTAGGTTACTGTAGGTTACTGTAGTTACTGTAGTTACTGTAGGTTACTGTAGTTACTGTAGGTCACTGTAGTTACTGTAGGTTACTGTAGGTTACTGTAGTTACTGTAGGTTACTGTAGTTACTGTAGGTCACTGTAGTTACTGTAGTTACTGTAGGTTACTGTAGTTACTGTAGGTTACTGTAGTTACTGTAGGTTACTGTAGTTACTGTAGGTTACTGTAGGTTACTGTAGGTTACTGTAGGTTACTGTAGTTACTGTAGGTTACTGTAGGTTACTGTAGGTCACTGTAGTTATTGTAGTTACTGTATGTTACTGTAGGTTACTGTAGGTTACTGTAGGTCACTGTATGTCACTGTAGGTTACTGTAGTTACTGTAGGTTACTGTAGTTACTGTAGGTTACTGTAGTTACTGTAGGTTACTGTAGGTTACTGTAGTTACTGTAGGTTACTGTAGGTTACTGTAGTTACTGTAGGCTACTGTAGTTACTGTAGGTTACTGTATGTCACTGTAGGTTACTGTATGTTACTGTAGTTACTGTAGTTACTGTAGTTACTGTAGGTTACTGTATGTCACTGTAGGTTACTGTAGGTCACTGTAGGTTACTGTAGTTACTGTAGGTTACTGTAGGTTACTGTAGGTTACTGTAGTTACTGTATGTTACTGTAGGTCACTGTAGGTTACTGTAGGTCACTGTAGGTTACTGTAGTTACTGTAGGTTACTGTAGGTCACTGTAGGTTACTGTAGTTACTGTAGGTTACTGTAGTTACTGTAGGTCACTGTATGTCACTGTAGGTTACTGTAGGTTACTGTAGTTACTGTAGGTCACTGTAGTTACTGTAGGTCACTGTAGTTACTGTAGGTTACTGTAGTTACTGTAGTTACTGTAGGTCACTGTAGGTCACTGTAGTTACTGTAGGTTACTGTAGGTTACTGTAGTTACTGTAGGTTACTGTAGTCACTGTAGTTACTGTAGGTTACTGTAGTTACTGTAGGTTACTGTAGTTACTGTAGTTACTGTAGGTCACTGTAGGTCACTGTAGTTACTGTAGGTCACTGTAGGTCACTGTAGTTACTGTAGGTCACTGCAGGTTACTGTAGGTCACTGTAGGTTACTGTATGTTACTGTAGGTTACTGTAGTTACTGTAGGTTACTGTAGTTACTGTAGGTTACTGTAGGTTACTGTAGTTACTGTAGGTCACTGTAGGTTACTGTAGGTTACTGTAGGTTACTGTAGGTCACTGTAGGTTACTGTAGGTTACTGTAGGTTACTGTAGTTACTGTAGGTTACTGTATGTTACTGTAGGTTACTGTAGGTCACTGTAGTTACTGTAGGTTACTGTAGTTACTGTAGTTACTGTAGGTCACTGTAGTTACTGTAGGTCACTGTAGGTTACTGTAGTTACTGTAGTTACTGTAGGTTACTGTAGTTACTGTAGTTACTGTAGGTCACTGTAGGTTACTGTAGGTTACTGTAGGTTACTGTAGTTACTGTAGGTCACTGTAGTTACTGTAGGTTACTGTAGTTACTGTAGGTTACTGTATGTTACTGTAGTTACTGTAGGTTACTGTATGTTACTGTAGTTACTGTAGGTCACTGTATGTCACTGTAGGTTACTGTAGGTTACTGTATGTTACTGTAGTTACTGTAGGTTACTGTATGTTACTGTAGTTACTGTAGGTTACTGTAGTTACTGTATGTTACTGTAGTTACTGTAGGTTACTGTAGTTACTGTAGGTTACTGTAGTTACTGTAGGTTACTGTAGGTTACTGTAGGTTACTGTAGGTTACTGTAGGTCACTGTAGTTACTGTAGGTTACTGTAGGTTACTGTATGTTACTGTAGTTACTGTAGGTTACTGTAGTTACTGTATGTTACTGTAGTTACTGTATGTTACTGTAGTTACTGTAGGTTACTGTAGTTACTGTAGGTCACTGTAGGTTACTGTAGTTACTGTAGGTTACTGTAGGTTACTGTAGGTCACTGTAGGTTACTGTAGTTACTGTAGGTCACTGTAGTTACTGTAGGTTACTGTAGTTACTGTAGGTCACTGTATGTCACTGTAGGTTACTGTAGTTACTGTAGGTCACTGTAGGTTACTGTAGGTTACTGTAGGTTACTGTAGGTTACTGTAGTTACTGTAGGTTACTGTAGTTACTGTAGGTTACTGTAGGTTACTGTAGTTACTGTAGGTTACTGTAGTTACTGTAGGTCACTGTAGGTTACTGTAGTTACTGTAGTTACTGTAGGTTACTGCAGGTTACTGTAGGTCACTGTAGTTACTGTAGTTACTGTAGTTACTGTAGGTTACTGTAGGTCACTGTAGGTTACTGTAGTTACTGTAGGTCATTGTAGTTACTGTAGGTTACTGTAGTTACTGTAGGTCACTGTAGTTACTGTAGGTTACTGTAGTTACTGTAGGTTACTGTAGGTCACTGTAGGTTACTGTAGGTTACTGTAGGTTACTGTAGTTACTGTAGGTCACTGTAGTTACTGTAGGTTACTGTAGTTACTGTAGGTTACTGTAGGTTACTGTAGGTTACTGTAGGTTACTGTAGGTTACTGTAGTTACTGTAGGTTACTGTAGGTCACTGTAGTTACTGTAGTACAGTGACTGTAGGTTACTGTAGTTACTGTAGGTTACTGTAGGTTACTGTAGTTACTGTAGGTCACTGTAGTTACTGTAGGTTACTGTAGGAGGTTACTGTAGGTTACTGTAGGTTACTGTAGTTACTGTAGTTACTGTAGTTACTGTAGGAGGTTACTGTAGGTTACTGTAGGTTACTGTAGGTTACTGTAGTTACTGTAGTTACTGTAGGTTACTGTAGGTTACTGTAGGTCACTGTAGTTACTGTGGTTACTGTAGTTACTGTAGGTTACTGTAGGTCACTGTAGTTACTGTAGGTCACTGTAGTTACTGTGGTTACTGTAGTTACTGTAGGTTACTGTAGGTTACTGTAGGTTACTGTAGGTCACTGTAGTTACTGTAGGTCACTGTAGTTACTGTAGGTTACTGTAGGTCACTGTAGTTACTGTAGGTTACTGTAGGTTACTGTAGGTTACTGTAGGTTACTGTATGTTACTGTAGGTCACTGTAGTTACTGTAGGTTACTGTAGGTTACTGTAGTTACTGTAGGTTACTGTAGGTTACTGTAGTTACTGTAGGTTACTGTAGGTTACTGTAGGTCACTGTAGTTACTGTAGGTTACTGTAGGTTACTGTAGTTACTGTAGGTTACTGTAGGTTACTGTAGGTTACTGTAGTTACTGTAGGTTACTGTAGTTACTGTAGGTTACTGTAGTTACTGTAGGTTACTGTATGTTACTGTAGTTACTGTAGTTACTGTAGGTCACTGTAGTTACTGTAGTTACTGTAGTTACTGTAGGTTACTGTAGTTACTGTAGGTTACTGTAGGTTACTGTAGGTTACTGTAAGTTACTGTAGTTACTGTAGTTACTGTAGTTACTGTAGGTTACTGTATGTTACTGTAGGTTACTGTAGTTACTGTAGGTTACTGTAGGTTACTGTAGTTACTGTAGTTACTGTAGGTTACTGTAGGTTACTGTAGTTACTGTAGGTTACTGTAGGTCACTGTAGTTACTGTAGTTACTGTAGGTTACTGTAGTTACTGTAGTTACTGTAGGTTACTGTAGTTACTGTAGGTTACTGTAGTTACTGTAGGTTACTGTAGGTTACTGTAGGTTACTGTAGTTACTGTAGGTTACTGTATGTTACTGTAGTTACTGTAGGTTACTGTAGGTTACTGTAGGTCACTGTAGTTACTGTAGGTTACTGTAGGTCACTGTAGTTACTGTAGGTTACTGTATGTTACTGTAGTTACTGTAGTTACTGTAGGTTACTGTAGGTTACTGTAGTTACTGTAGGTCACTGTAGGTTACTGTAGGTCACTGTAGTTACTGTAGTTACTGTAGGTTACTGTAGTTACTGTAGTTACTGTAGGTTACTGTAGTTACTGTAGGTTACTGTAGGTTACTGTAGGTTACTGTAGGTCACTGTAGGTTACTGTAGGTTACTGTAGGTTACTGTAGTTACTGTAGTTACTGTAGGTTACTGTAGTTACTGTAGGTTACTGTAGTTACTGTAGTTACTGTAGGTTACTGTATGTTACTGTAGTTACTGTAGGTTACTGTAGTTACTGTAGGTTACTGTAGGTCACTGTAGGTTACTGTAGTTACTGTAGTTACTGTAGTTACTGTAGGTTACTGTAGGTTACTGTAGGTTACTGTAGGTCACTGTAGGTTACTGTAGGTTACTGTAGTTACTGTAGGTTACTGTAGTTACTGTAGGTTACTGTATGTCACTGTAGGTTACTGTAGGTTACTGTAGGTTACTGTAGGTTACTGTAGGTCACTGTAGGTTACTGTAGGTCACTGTAGGTTACTGTAGTTACTGTAGGTCACTGTAGGTTACTGTAGTTACTGTAGGTTACTGTAGTTACTGTAGGTTACTGTAGTTACTGTAGTTACTGTAGGTTACTGTAGTTACTGTAGGTTACTGTAGTTACTGTAGGTTACTGTAGTTACTGTAGTTACTGTAGGTTACTGTAGTTACTGTAGGTCACTGTAGGTTACTGTAGTTACTGTAGGTTACTGTAGGTTACTGTAGGTTACTGTAGTTACTGTAGTTACTGTATGTTACTGTAGGTTACTGTAGGTCACTGTAGGTTACTGTAGTTACTGTAGTTACTGTAGGTTACTGTAGGTTACTGTAGGTTACTGTAGGTTACTGTAGGTCACTGTAGGTTACTGTAGGTTACTGTAGGTTACTGTAGGTTACTGTAGGTCACTGTAGGTTACTGTAGTTACTGTAGGTTACTGTAGGTCACTGTAGGTTACTGTAGTTACTGTAGGTTACTGTAGTTACTGTAGGTTACTGTAGTTACTGTAGTTACTGTAGGTTACTGTAGTTACTGTAGGTTACTGTAGTTACTGTAGGTTACTGTAGTTACTGTAGTTCCTGTAGGTTACTGTAGGTTACTGTAGGTTACTGTAGTTACTGTATGTCACTGTAGGTTACTGTAGTTACTGTAGGTCACTGTAGGTTACTGTAGTTACTGTAGGTTACTGTAGGTTACTGTAGGTTACTGTAGTTACTGTAGTTACTGTATGTTACTGTAGGTTACTGTAGGTCACTGTAGGTTACTGTAGTTACTGTAGTTACTGTAGGTTACTGTAGGTTACTGTAGGTCACTGTAGGTTATTGTAGTTACTGTAGGTTACTGTAGTTACTGTAGGTTACTGTAGGTTACTGTAGTTACTGTAGGTTACTGTAGGTTACTGTAGTTACTGTAGGTCACTGTAGGTTACTGTAGGTTACTGTAGTTACTGTAGTTACTGTAGTTACTGTAGTTACTGTAGTTACTGTAGGTTACTGTAGGTCACTGTAGTTACTGTAGGTTACTGTAGTTACTGTAGGTTACTGTAGGTTACTGTAGTTACTGTAGGTTACTGTAGTTACTGTATGTTACCGTAGGTCACTGTAGGTTACTGTAGGTTACTGTAGGTTACTGTAGGTTACTGTATGTTACTGTAGGTTACTGTAGGTTACTGTAGTTACTGTAGGTTACTGTAGGTTACTGTAGTTACTGTAGGTCACTGTAGGTTACTGTAGTTACTGTAGGTTACTGTAGGTTACTGTAGGTTACTGTAGTTACTGTAGTTACTGTAGTTACTGTAGTTACTGTAGTTACTGTAGGTTACTGTAGTTACTGTAGTTACTGTATGTTACTGTAGATTACTGTAGGTTACTGTAGTTACTGTAGTTACTGTAGGTTACTGTAGGTTACTGTAGGTTAATGTAGGTTACTGTAGTTACTGTAGGTCACTGTAGGTTACTGTAGTTACTGTAGTTACTGTAGGTTACTGTAGGTTACTGTAGGTTACTGTAGGTTACTGTAGTTACTGTAGTTACTGTAGGTTACTGTAGTTACTGTAGGTTACTGTAGGTTACTGCAGGTTACTGTAGGTCACTGTAGGTTACTGTAGTTACTGTAGGTCACTGTAGGTTACTGTAGTTACTGTAGGTTACTGTAGTTACTGTAGTTACTGTAGGTTACTGTAGGTTACTGTAGTTACTGTAGGTTACTGTAGGTTACTGTAGTTACTGTAGTTACTGTAGGTTACTGTAGGTTACTGTAGTTACTGTAGGTTACTGTAGGTTACTGTAGGTTACTGTAGTTACTGTAGTTACTGTAGGTTACTGTAGGTTACTGTAGTTACTGTAGTTACTGTAGGTCACTGTAGTTACTGTAGGTTACTGTAGGTCACTGTAGGTTACTGTAGGTTACTGTAGTTACTGTAGTTACTGTATGTTACTGTAGGTCACTGTAGGTTACTGTAGGTTACTGTAGTTACTGTAGTTACTGTAGTTACTGTAGTTACTGTAGGTTACTGTAGTTACTGTAGTTACTGTAGGTCACTGTAGTTACTGTAGTTACTGTAGGTCACTGTAGTTACTGTAGGTTACTGTAGTTACTGTAGTTACTGTAGGTCACTGTAGTTACTGTAGTTACTGTAGTTACTGTAGGTTACTGTAGGTTACTGTAGGTTACTGTAGGTTACTGTAGTTACTGTAGGTCACTGTAGTTACTGTAGTTACTGTAGTTACTGTAGGTTACTGTAGGTTACTGTAGGTTACTGTAGGTTACTGTAGGTTACTGTAGTTACTGTAGTTACTGTAGGTCACTGTAGTTACTGTAGTTACTGTAGTTACTGTAGGTTACTGTAGGTTACTGTAGGTTACTGTAGGTCACTGTAGTTACTGTAGTTACTGTAGTTACTGTAGGTCACTGTAGTTACTGTAGTTACTGTAGGTTACTGTAGGTTACTGTAGGTTACTGTAGTTACTGTAGGTTACTGTAGGTTACTGTAGGTTACTGTAGGTTACTGTAGTTACTGTAGGTTACTGTAGGTTACTGTAGGTTACTGTAGTTACTGTAGGTTACTGTAGGTTACTGTAGGTTACTGTAGGTTACTGTAGTTACTGTAGGTTACTGTAGGTTACTGTAGGTTACTGTAGTTACTGTAGGTTACTGTAGTTACTGTAGTTACTGTAGGTTACTGTAGGTCACTGTAGTTACTGTAGGTTACTGTAGTTACTGTAGGTTACTGTAGGTTACTGTAGTTACTGTAGGTTACTGTAGGTTACTGTAGGTTACTGTAGGTTACTGTAGGTTACTGTAGGTTACTGTAGTTACTGTAGGTTACTGTAGTTACTGTAGTTACTGTAGGTTACTGTAGGTCACTGTAGTTACTGTAGGTTACTGTAGTTACTGTAGGTTACTGTAGGTTACTGTAGTTACTGTAGTTACTGTAGGTTACTGTAGGTTACTGTAGGTCACTGTAGGTTACTGTAGGTTACTGTAGGTTACTGTAGGTTACTGTAGTTACTGTAGTTACTGTAGGTTACTGTAGGTCACTGTAGTTACTGTAGTTACTGTAGGTTACTGTAGGTTACTGTAGGTCACTGTAGTTACTGTAGTTACTGTAGGTTACTGTAGGTTACTGTAGGTCACTGTAGTTACTGTAGTTACTGTAGTTACTGTAGTTACTGTAGGTTACTGTAGGTCACTGTAGGTTACTGTAGTTACTGTAGGTCACTGTAGTCACTGTAGTTACTGTAGGTTACTGTAGGTTACTGTAGTTACTGTAGTTACTGTAGGTTACTGTAGTTACTGTAGGTCACTGTAGGTCACTGTAGTTACTGTAGGTTACTGTAGTTACTGTAGTTACTGTAGTTACTGTAGGTTACTGTAGTTACTGTAGGTTACTGTAGGTTACTGTAGGTTACTGTAGTTACTGTAGGTTACTGTAGTTACTGTAGGTCACTGTAGGTTACTGTAGGTTACTGTAGTTACTGTAGGTTACTGTAGGTTACTGTAGTTACTGTAGGTTACTGTAGGTTACTGTAGGTTACTGTAGTTACTGTAGGTTACTGTAGGTTACTGTAGGTTACTGTAGGTTACTGTAGTTACTGTAGGTTACTGTAGGTTACTGTAGGTTACTGTAGTTACTGTAGTTACTGTAGGTCACTGTAGTTACTGTAGGTCACTGTAGTTACTGTAGGTTACTGTAGGTTACTGTAGGTTACTGTAGTTACTGTAGGTTACTGTAGGTTACTGTAGGTTACTGTAGTTACTGTAGGTCACTGTAGTTACTGTAGTTACTGTAGTTACTGTAGGTTATTGTAGTTACTGTAGGTTACTGTAGTTACTGTAGGTTACTGTAGTTACTGTAGTTACTGTAGGTTACTGTAGGTCACTGTAGGTTACTGTAGGTTACTGTAGGTTACTGTAGGTTACTGTAGGTCACTGTAGGTCACTGTAGGTTACTGTAGTTACTGTAGTTACTGTAGGTTACTGTAGGTTACTGTAGTTACTGTAGGTTACTGTAGGTCACTGTAGGTCACTGCAGGTTACTGTAGTTACTGTAGGTTACTGTAGGTTACTGTAGGTTACTGTAGTTACTGTAGGTTACTGTAGGTTACTGTAGGTTACTGTAGTTACTGTAGGTCACTGTAGTTACTGTAGGTCACTGTAGGTTACTGTAGGTTACTGTAGTTACTGTAGGTTACTGTAGGTTACTGTAGGTTACTGTAGTTACTGTAGGTCACTGTAGTTACTGTAGTTACTGTAGGTTACTGTAGGTTACTGTAGTTACTGTAGTTACTGTAGGTTACTGTAGGTCACTGTAGGTTACTGTAGGTTACTGTAGGTTACTGTAGGTTACTGTAGTTACTGTAGGTTACTGTAGGTCACTGTAGGTCACTGTAGGTTACTGTAGTTACTGTAGTTACTGTAGGTTACTGTAGGTTACTGTAGTTACTGTAGGTTACTGTAGGTTACTGTAGGTTACTGTAGTTACTGTAGGTTACTGTAGGTTACTGTAGGTCACTGTAGGTCACTGCAGGTTACTGTAGGTTACTGTAGTTACTGTAGGTTACTGTAGGTTACTGTAGGTTACTGTAGTTACTGTAGGTTACTGTAGGTTACTGTAGGTCACTGTAGGTTACTGTAGGTCACTGTAGGTTACTGTAGGTTACTGTAGGTTACTGTAGGTTACTGTAGGTCACTGTAGGTTACTGTAGGTTACTGTAGGTTACTGTAGTTACTGTAGGTCACTGTAGGTTACTGTAGGTTACTGTAGGTCACTGTAGGTTACTGTAGGTTAGAGTGCAATCGGTCCTTTCATGTCTTGCTGCAGGGATCAACTAACTTGTGTCTCTCTCTGCAGTGAAGGAGAAAGGAAGTTATCTGATTCATCAAAGAGTTGATCAATTCCCTTGATATGCCTCTTAATGAGTTCCGCTGCCTTGATAGAGACACTCCAGGAGAAACACATTGAGTGGACAATCAGACCTACACTGGGAGACTGAAATGAGACGAGGCTCATAGTAGACATTGCATAATAACCTGGGTTGATTGTGAAATTAATCTGTCATTTAATTTCAAACCTTTATTTATACAGGTACAAATATCATTGAGACACAGTCTCATTTACAAGAGTGACATGATCCACCAAACAAACACAACAAATACATAAAACAAGTTCCAAACAAATACAAGACAAGTAACTCAACAAAAAATCTAAGAGAGGCAAAATCTAGATAAATTTAATTAAGAGCAAGAACAAGGCCCCATGGATGCCCTCTCAATATTGCGTACACGCGTTTAAAATCCCCAATGGGAATTAGGTTCGGGAGCCTCAGTTCCTTTTGCAATAAGGTCTGTTCCTCCTTAATGTGACACAGTAGCCTGGGTTTCAACTGCTGGGCCAGACAGGGCTGTGCAGGGCTAAACTTTGTAATTATATAGCTATGCCACAGGGCGGAGCAGGGCTAAACGTATTATACACACACGCGCGCGCGTGCGCACTCACACGCACACACAAACGCACACACAAACACACACACAAACACACTTCCATTACCATGCAATTCAGTATGACAAACGATTGGATTATCTACCATGTTGTCTTCCATAGCCTACAGCAGCAAACAACTTTATATATATACTAAATATTGAAAAAGACATTCTAAATATGGTGATATTTATTTTTTCTAGTGCCACCCAGCTTTGACCTTGCAGCGGTGAATGTAAAAGTCCATAAGTAACCTTGATTAGCGCCACATTCTTCATACTGATAGCCTACATACACTGCAAATAATTATAGTAGCGTCTAACAGTTTCCATTGAAGCCGACCTGGTAACATGGTGCCCTGTGACCCTCAGCTAGTCCAACACAAATCACCCTGCTACACTACACACTGTGTGACGTTTAACAGATCAACCCCTGACCTATTATACTGCCCCCCCCCCCCAGTATAATAGGCAGATACTTGTACTTGTATACACACACACATAGGCAGATACACTTGCATGTCGACACACATACACACATATGCACATAGACATAGGGCCCAGATTATAGTGACCTATATATAGTCCATGTTATTGAACCAGGTTATTGCTAATCAACTCTGTGCCCCTGAAGCAATGTAAATGTTGATGGTGTGTTGAGGAGGGTGGGCAGCCGGTCTGCCACTGTTGGTCTGTGGGTGTGCCTCTGTGTGTGTGTGTGTGTGTGTGTGTGTGTGTGTGTGTGTGTGTGTGTGTGTGTGTGTGTGTGTGTGTGTGTGTGTGTGTGTGTGTGTGTGTGTGTGTGTGTGTGTGTGTGTGTGTGTGTGTGTGTGTGTGTGTGTGTGTGTGTGTGTGTGTGTGTGTGTGTGTGTGTGTGTGTGTGTGTGTGTGTGTGTTTGTGTCTCAGCATGCAAGTGTATACTAATGTGTGAGTGTGTGTGTGTGTGTGTGTGTGTGTGTGTGTGTGTGTGTGTGTGTGTGTGTGTGTGTGTGTGTGTGTGTGTGTGTGTGTGTGTGTGTGTGTGTGTGTGTTTGTGTTGCTATCAAATTATCAGTGTCACTGATTGTACTATACAATTTGCTACATTTCCAGCTGTTTGGGGATGTTACCACAGGAACAACATGAACTGTTTCATCTTGTATCTACACAGGTCAGTGGTCTAGTATCCACACAGGACAGTGATCTAGTATCCACACAGGACAGTGATCTAGTATCCACACAGGACAGTGATCTAGTATCCACACAGGACAGTGATCTAGTATCCACACAGGACAGTGATCTAGTATCCACACAGGACAGTGATCTAGTATCCACACAGGTCAGTGATCTAGTATCCACACAGGTCAGTGGTCTAGTATCCACACAAGTCAGTGATCTAGTATCCACACATGTCAGTGATCTAGTATCCACACAGGTCAGTGATCTAGTATCCACACAGGTCAGTGATTTAGTATCCACACAGGTCAGTGATCTAGTATCCACACAGGACAGTGGTCTAGTATCCACACAGGTCAGTGGTCTAGTATCCACACAGGTCAGTGATCTAATATCCACACAGGTCAGTGATCTAGTATCCACACAGGTCAGTGATCTAGTATCCACACAGGTCAGTGATCTAGTATCTACACAGGTCAGTGATCTAGTATCCACACAGGTCAGTGATCTAGTTTCTACACAGGTCAGTGGTCTAGTATCTACACAGGTCAGTGATCTAGTATCCACACAGGTCAGTGGTCTAGTATCTACACAGGTCAGTGATCTAGTATCTACACAGGACAGTGAAGTATCATTTGATGAGGGTGAGCGCTGGTTTCAAGAATAATTCAGACTGGAGATGGTTTTCAGAGGCAATGGCTCAGTTGATGAAGAAGTTGATTTAATTCAGCATACAAGCATAGGTTACACAGCAACAGTGGTCCATCCTGACACAGACAACTTGGTTCTGTCGAGTGTGTCCTCTAATGTCAAGATGTGTGGCTTATATGTGTTTCAACCGAATCTAAATGCTGTGATGTGATTCATTTATCACTACCTGGGTAAACCGGTTTGGTCTCTGGCTGATTGGGGGTGTCTGGGTGTGTGTGAGTCTCTGGGATGGGGGTTTCTGTCACTCAAATGTTAACGGCATTATACCGGGTGTGTGAGTCTTAATCTCTGTCACATGCATTAGTGTGTGTGTGTCTCGTTCATCAGGTTTACAACAAAACTGGTTCCTGGGTGGGGGGTGAGATAGAATGTGTGTGTGTGTGTGTGTGTTCCTCACTCAATTGTTAATTACATTAGATCTGCCTGATGAAGTCAGGTTCCTTCTTGGTCAGTCAGTATTGATTGGGGTGAATGCTTCTCAGAGCTCTTGCAATCGACATCTTTGTCTGGCATTCTGTCCATATTGTTTCTTAATAACAATTTGTGCTGTTTACTCTTTAATAACCATTAATACCCAATCAATAAAATACACTACAACAGTATTCTAGTATCACACAGGTCAGTGATCTAGTATCCACACAGGTCAGTGATCTAGTATCTACACAGGAATTGGTCTAGTATCCACACAGGTCAGTGGTCTAGTATCCACACAGGTCAGTGGATTCACAATTCCATCCACTAATTTACAATTTACATAACAGCCTGATACAGATTTTAGAACAGAGAGGACAGATTGCAGACAAATTGGCTCCCTGCCAAAGTGGGCAGTGGATATTGACAGACTTCTGAGTGAAAAGCAGCATATGGCTGGCGGCTGGTATTAAAAGTGTTCCATTTAAACTCTATTCATCAAGGGGAGAATTGCTGAGTACATAATGCTCTTTTTCAGCAAAGCCCTGCTACTGTCCGAGTTACACAGAATCACGCCTGGGAGCTATAACCAATAGCCTGTATAACCGAAAGAATAATAATAGTCAAAGGACCTAATCGACTAATCGATTAGTTGATTTCATCAACACATCTGTAAGATTGTGTTTCCCAAATGAAATTATAAAGAGGCACCGCTTTAAATCTAGTGCTTATCAGCATCCAGGAAATACCTCCTTCAGCATCATGTAAAAAAAAGGATAAGAAAAATCACTAACCCACTAACTAAGATGGGACAGCACTGAGCAGCTCCACAGTAGCATATGAGGGAAGAGCAGTGTTTCCCACAGTTTGAACTTGGTGCTGGGTGGCGCGACATGTGACAGCGCTAGGGATGTCACCATTATGAGATGTTGATGGTACGATTATTGTGTGAGGAAATAATCGCAGTTTCATGGTTTTATAAATATGAATATAAAAAGTTTTTTTTTATATAAATCAGTATCTACCTTTTGAATAAAAAATGTGTTTCCAGCATCAGGATTGTTTTAAGACAATTAGCCTAATCCAGGCCATAAATCCATCTCTACAGAATGTATGAATTAATGTTTTGCGTTTTCTTTTCAAATGTAGGGTAAAGACCCTAGCCCTGTCAAAACAGCAGTCAAAGTGTATATTTTCAGCATTATGTTTGTTTACCAATGATTGTAACTGTTATTAGTGAAATATATGATTATAGAAATCTCAGGGCATTGAGTCGGAAACCGGCGCATTTTGACGGAGGGAAGTGGCGCAGCCAAAAGTGAGTGTAGTCTTTTGAAGGAAGAGACCCAGGGCTTTTGATGGACTTTCGAATTTCGAAAAACTACCCTACCCAGCTCACGCCAGCCCCTGTCAATCATCTGACTTCTGGATAAACTTTTTTATTTCTCTTATTTTTCAGGATTATCTCCCACAAACCTGAACGTTATTGCCATAATACAGAACACAGTTAGTTTCTCTACCTTTCTGTGAACGCCTACTGTAGCAAAAAACGGCGTTGCAATCTGATGAAAAATTTTGGAGAAATGTACATTATAAAAAAGTAACTGTACTTGTGAATCACGCCTGGTGATACTAAATCCAGATTGAATTCTGCCATTGGAAAGGGTAGATTTGGCCCGATCCATAGATGTGCGACTTGGCCATAATAATGTAATTTATAGGCCTGATATTCTATAATCATATTTCAAATTGCATGTGTCTGGATGGCAGAATTCAGTACTGTATCTACAAAACCTTGTTTAATCATCTTCCCTTTATTAATTTGCTTAGATTTTTCAGGTCTGGTCAATTGTAGCATGGTGTTATTCACAGTCAAAGATTAAAAAAAAATGTATAATTGAATTAATATTCTCCTTCATTACAATTTACTCAAGCCTAGTAACATACACAATATTTCTGACATTGGGAATACATTCCCTGAGATCCATAGATGTCCCTAGAATCAGATACCAAGAACATGCAAATGAACCATTTAAAAAAAATCTGTAAATGTTTATTATACAGTACGTCTTATGGAATGAATGACAAAAATATATATATTTTTTTTATTTAAAAAAAAAATTGTAAGTAAGTAAGTAAGTAAGTAAGTAAGTAAGTAAGAAGGTAAGTAAGTAAGTAAGTAAGTAAGTAAGTAAGTAAGTAAGTAAGTAAGTAAAGTTTATTTATATAGCACTTTTCACAGAGACAGCTCATAAAGTGCTTTACATACAGCAGAAATTAAATTAAATTAAAATAAAAAGCAAGAAACCATTCAAGAGATAAGATAGAACAAAACACAATGCATCACAGGGAAACAAAACAAAACAAAAGACATATTCTATACCTGAAGGAGAAGCTCAAACATTACACAAAGGCCTGTTTAAACAGTAATGTTTTTAGCTGATTTTTAAAAATTTCAACAGACGATACAGCTCTTAGGCCACGAGGAAGGGCATTCCAGAGTCTAGGCGCTACAGACTGAAAGGCTCTGTCACCTTTGGTGATCAACCTGGTGCGCGGAATGACCAACAGATCCTGGTCAGCTGTCCTCAGGGTCCTGCTGGGCACATATGGTTCCAGCAGGTCAGTTAAATATTCTGGTGCCTGGCCGTGCAGAGCTCTGAAAGTGAGCACCAGGACTTTGAAATTAATTCTAAAATGTATAGGAAGCCAGTGCAAGGAGGCCAGAACTGAACTGTGGAGGGAGGAGCCACGCATTGGCGGGAAAAGAGCCGCATGTGGCTCGTGAACCGCGGGTTGGCCACCCCTGGCCTAATCCATGTAAAAAAGAGTAGCCTATAGCAAACTTACACACACACACACACGCGCGTGCGGTAGGTTCAGTTTTTACCGTGACTTGGGCATACAGGGATGGTGAGGATGCAAAGCATGTTAGACGCATTGGACCCACTTTGGATATCAGTCTTCAACACCCTGATAATTCTTTTGATATCCAAAATGGTCCCACATGACCGATTTAAGGCCAGTTAGTTCCTTCTGCAGTTTTGGTTTTCACAGCAGTCTCCTCTGTAAGCTGCGGGCCGCCCAAGTAGGCCCTAATACCTAAATGTATGGGAAACACTGAATAATGATGCTTATTCAGATATAAGCCATCCAGATCTGCCTGCCAGTCCAGGGACTTGAAACAGCGACAATCTGGCTTATTTCCACAGGAAATAAGACAATGGATATTGACACACAGATACTAAGAGGCAGGCGAACACCAGTGGTCATGTAGAAGCAGATGAGAGAAGGGGCTGCTGGTGCTGCTACTGCTGTGAAAACTCATTACCACTGGCCTAGATACTTCCATGTATTCTCCTCTCCTCCACCATACACACACACACACACACACACACACACACACACACACACACACACACACACACACACACACACACACACACACACACACACACACACACACACACACACATGCAAACACGGCCACACTCATTCATGCGCACAAATGTGAGTGAGGGTTCACGCATGTTCAGCCCTTAGACCCCCCACCACTACACACACACACACACACAAACGTATCCATGTAACCTCACACACAAAAGGATGCGTCTACACATGACCCGCTCTTATGTGCACTTTAATCGCAAGAGAGCCCTCACGCACAGATCTCAGACCAGCCGTGCCGGAGCGACCTGTATAGTGAGGGGGGCCAACATGGGGCGGTTCTTTCCATATTGGCTTCACACAAAGTGGCGGCAAATTTTTCGTGCACATATAGGTGGCAAAAAGACCAAGACTATCCAAAGTGATTCCCCAGGAATTGGTCGGGTGCGCGGCATGCACTAGAGAGCTTCCATAAAAGAGATTCACAGGTGTGGGTGTGTTTAACACCACGATGAGATGAGCCATTGCAATGTGTGCTGCGTTCCCTTCCAAAGTGGATTGGTTTGACTTTAAAGGAACACGCCTACATGATGGGAAATGCGCTTACCGTCTTCTCCAGAGTTAGATACGAAGATGCTGATTTCCCCTGCGTTCAGTAAAAAGCTATCCTTCTGCAAGCTAGTCTAGCTTAGCACAAATTAATGGAAGCGGATACGGACCACCTAGCCTCTTAACCCCTAGCCATTCTTTTCTGAGAAAATTCACCTAAAAGTAGCTACATACCCAAGTAAATGGAAGATTGCAGAAAACACATTTTGTTGTGGGCTGGTGTGAGATAGATAGTGTAGTTTTATGAAATGTAGACGTCCATCGAAAGCCCTGGGTCTCCTCTTTCTTAGGACTACAACGATTTAATGACGGCTCCCTGTCCTCACCAGGCACAAGCACACACTCACACTACACACATGAATGCAAGTGAGTGTTCAAACACTACACACACACACACACACACACACACACACACACACACACACACACACACACACACACACACACACACACACACACACACACACACACACACACACACACACACACACACACACACACACACACACACACACACACACACACACACACACACACACACACACACACACACACACACAATCACACACTAGCGTCTACTCAAGCAACCACAAGCAAACACTCACACTACACACTTAAATGCAAGTGATTGTTCATACACAACAGACAAAAGACAAAAAGACAAAAGCAAAAACATGCATACACTCATCCTGCAAGCATACACACACACACACACACACACACACACACACACACACACACACACACACACACACACACACACACACACACACACACACACCTACACACACACACCTACACACACACACACACACACACACACACACACACACACACACACACACACACACACACACACACACACACCGTAGCTGTCTCTATCCATGCATACAGTAACTCTTCATCAGCTATGGCATGATAAAATAGCAGCCCTCCTCCATGGCTCTCTCTGTGTTGCACTAATGAAAGCCTAATGGACCTGCTGCTGTTCAGCTGATGTGTGGGCGGCTTACCCTGCACTACTCCCACTGCTGGTGTCTATATAGCATTGTTTTTCTGACATTATGGAAAGGTTATTGGTATAATGTCTCAAATCTGAATTTGTGTTTGCAGTGTGTGTGTGTGTGTGTGTGTGTTTGTGTGTGTGTGTGTGTGTGTGTACAGTGTGTACAGTGTGTACAGTGTGTGGATGTACAGTGTGTGGATGTGTGTAGTTGTGTATGTGTGCGTTTGTGCACACTCGTGTGTGTGTTTGTATGTGATGTGGTGCATGTGAGTGTGTTTGAACATGCTGAATAAGGAGGTATTGTGAATCTTATAATTGTATTACATTTTGGGGTCACAATCTGTTTGTGGTCATGGTTTAAAGGTGTCCATAGGTTAAGTGGAATATTGATTTTCAATATGAGTTTAATATGAGTCACTGGAGCTCGACCGGAGCATGTCCCAGTCGACGTCATCCAGTGCGTCTTGTAGGGCTGTCCCCGACTAAGGATTTGTATAGTCGACTTGTAGTCGGCAAAATTTGCCGATAGTCGACTATTAGTCAATTATGAAAAAAATTATAAATAAATAAATAAGTATAATTTTTTTATTTATTATTATTTATTTTTTTATCATTCCATTTTGGCTGTGGGGGTGCTTATGCATGCAATTGGTCCACTGATGGATACATCTTGAATTTTGTCTAGTCTAGTGTTTTCATTAGATGGGTGAAATCCTCTTTCAGTGCCTCTGTGCCTGCTTTCTTAGGCAGTTAGCCTCTGGTATGCGTGCCATTAGCGTTAGCCACACTTCTAGGCCTCTTTTCTTTTGGAAAGAATGATAAAAAAATATATATATTTATTATAATAATAATAATTATTATATATATTTTTTGCATTCGACTAAGAGGTTGGCAGTCGACTACGGCTCCTTTCGATCGATTAGTCGACTATTCGACTAATAGGGGTCAGCCCTAGCGTCTTGTAATGTGGCCTCTGAACTCTCGGACCACTGCTTCACCTCTCGCGACACAACAGCCTCTCGGGCTCTTTGTTTATATCCGGGCATGAGGAAAATGGCATCATGGTTGGATTTACCTAGTGGGGGAGCCGGTACTGCCTTATAGCCCTTCTCGAAAGGGGTGTAGCAGTGATCTAGCGTCTTCCCTCCCCTAGTGGTGCATGTAATGTGCTGGTAGAAGTTTGGCATAACTTTTTTTAGATTTGCCTTATTGAAGTCGCCAGCTATGATCATGGCCGCATCTGGATGCTTGATTTGGTGCTGGTTCAATGAGTCCTGTAGGTCTGCCAGAGCTTTGGCAGTATCTGCTTGAGGTGGTATATATACTGCTGTGATGATTATAGCTGTGAATTCCTGGGGGAGATCGAACGGACAACATAGAATGGACAGATGTTCGAGGTCCGGCGAACAGGAGCGGGAAATAATCTTCACCTCCTTGGGGCTACACCAGCCGTTGTTTGTAAGGAAGCAGATCCCCCCTCCTTTGGACTTTCCGGACTCTTCTGTTCGGTCAGCGCGGAAGACAGAGAAGGAATCAGATGGGATGATGTTTTGATCTGGTGTTGATGGCTTCAACCATGTCTCTGTGAGACATAAGATGTTACAGTCTCTCACGTCCCGTTGGAATCGAATCCGTGCCTTGAGATCATCCATCTTGTTCTCCAGCGATTAAACATTCGCCAACAGAATCGATGAGATCGCTGGCCGGTAAGCCAAACTTTTTAGTCTGTTCCTGATTCCACTTCTCCTTCCTCTGTGCTTTCATCTCCCGGCTTTGAGCACGCCGCCATTCCCTTTGTTCTTGTCTCGTCTCGTCGGTGGCCAACTTTGGCATAAAGTGACGTTAAACTCCTCTCTCAGTCCGGAGTTTAAGTCCATAAGTGACTGGTGGTCATATGACGTCCATGCCAGCGTAGTTTTTATAAAAAAGGTATTAAAAATAAACACAATAACAAAAAATTTGCACAATCTCTGCGGAGCAAAACCGACGGCGACTGACCTCGGCCGCGCCATCTTACTACCTTAGGCCCCAACTCAACCTTTAGAGTAGGGCTGGGCGATATGACGATATTATATAAATATCGGGTACAGTTCATTAACGATACACTTTTTTAACGTATCGTGGATATCGTGATGTTTTGACCAAGAGGATTGTGTCGCGTCAATCTGGTCCACCCCGTTCAAACTTTTGAACAACGCCGCTCCCACACACACACTACTGCATCAAAGTTAGTACTTATGATTAAAAAAGGCATTCGTTTTGTGGCATCAACATTATATAGTTACACGTTATATAGTTACACATCAGCGTATTTACCCAAACATAGCAACGTCCGATGACGACATAGATAGCAAGCGTTACTGTTCATATCTCAGTCCGTGCCGAGTTGTGCGTGCCCATTCTGCTGTCTGTTAATAAAGTTTTCAATCAGACAGATGTATGGAAAGGCTTTTATTATAACATTTGTTGCAGTAAAATCATTATGCCTCGTTGTCATGCTGCGCTAGTAATCACTCGTCGGCTGCGGTGAGCTGTTGTTGTTGTCGTTGAGCTGAGCTCTCGTTAAAATCAATGGAGGGCATTCAGGAATGTAAAAAAAGAATAGCGCTGCTTGCCGATTGGTGCTAAGAACAGCAGGGCGGGTACAAGCGGTGTGACGTAATTGGCAGACTCGACTGTCAATCAAAATTATTCTGTTGCCGGCTGAATGATTGAATGAATGAACGTTATTAACGATTGCAGAATGGGTACAATACAGTACAGCTCAATACAACAACAGTGGACTGACTGGAGGATGAAGACCAGAAAAAGACTTTCGGCTTTTTTACATAAGGGTCCTCCATTTTCAATTCATCAAAACATTTAGAGACATACAAATATACAGTAGTTTCATAAAAATGCTAAAATCCTATTTATTGATTGATTGATTGATTTAAAACTTTATTAACATATTGCAGAATGGGTACAGTACAGCTCAATACATACAATTGTTAAGGGGATGCAGACCAGAGAAAGACTTTCGTCTTGTTTACATCAGGGTCCCCCATTTTCAATTCATCATATTTCATATCTAAATCATATAATATCTCATTGCTAAATATATGCAATATATAATCTAATAATCCAATAATCTAAATCTAATATATAATATAAAAATGCTAAATGCATGGGTATTTTATTTTGTCTTTAATGTTAGCTTGCAAACTCAAATACTGTCTTGGTAAGCCTCATAATGAATTGTTTGGGGAAAAAAAGAAAAACATCGTGATGCGTATCGTGTATTGCCGAAAGGTCAGAAAATATCGTGATATCATATTTAGGCCATATCGCCCAGCCCTACTTTAGAGCAAGAAATTCAACTATTTGGTCTGCTGACGGCATATAGAACTGTCACAGAGAAGCCCAATCCAACGTAAATACCCCCCCTATACAACTACATTAAAGCTATGTTCAACTCATTGACACTTTTTTCCCCGCCAAGATTTACTCAAGACCAGGACGTCTGTGGAACTAAAACATTAATATGATCCACTTTCTGGAGGAAGCGTCTATTATTCAAGTGAATTATTCCGAGACTGTTCCTAATCTTAAAGGTAGATGGGTTAAGTGGAGAGTTTGGAGTAGGATCAGGAGTAGTGATAGAAGGCTGTAGGGGGATAGAAATTAAATGAGCGATAGTAACGGTACAATTTGAGTAATGAGAAGGTATCTAGCAGTGATTCTAATAGGAAAGACTGAAGGAGTAGTACATTGCTCAACCTGTGATAAAATGAGACAATTCATAACCAAACGACAGTCGAAGCATGGACTGGGGGCTGAAGGTCAGAACAGGTTCTAAAATCTGATTGGCTGGGAGGCTTGGACTAAATTTACAGTAATCATGAAGATTATCTAGGCAATTTGGTTCGATACTAGATTGCTATTAACCTTACTGTTACAAGGTTACAAGTGTGTGCGTTTCTGAGTGGCTAGTGTTGGCAATCTTCAGAATTTAGCAAGCAAATTATTTATGGTTCTGAGGTCACAAGAAAGTTGAAACCATATTGCAAGACTGAATTGATTTGGGGAATTTGCAAATCAATTTTAATCTCAGAAAGATATAATCTTAATTCTCAATTTGTTCCCTTACCCATAACTCTAATGTGATGAGTTGTGAAGAGAGGTGGTATAAGCAATATATATATATATATATATATATATATATATATATATATATATATATATATATATATATATATATATAATATTATATATATATATATATATATATTGGAGTACATTAGAGTTATGGGTGAGGGAAAACATTGAGGATTAGGATTTTATCTTTCTGAGATTAAAATTGATTAGCAAATTCCCCAAAGCAGAGAGAGAGAGAGAGAGAGAGAGAGAGAGAGAGAGAGAGAGAGAGAGAGAGAGAGAGAGAGAGAGAGAGAGAGAGAGAGAGAGAGAGAGAGAGAGAGAGAGAGAGAAGAGAGAGAGAGAGAGAGAGAGAGAGAGAGAGAGAGAGAGAGAGAGAGAGAGAGAGAGAGAGAGAGAGAGAGAGAGAGAGAGAGAGAGAGAGAGAGAGAGAAGGGGAGAGAGAGAAGAGAGAGAGAGAGAGAAGAGACAGAGAGAGAGATATGAGGTAATGAGGAAGAATGAAGCTGATTTGCTGTCAAATCTCCACTAGTGACTTCAGGGTTAGTGAAACTCTCTCTGTCCTCACGTCCTCATCTTGCCTTTACCCCCCCCCCCCCTCCCCCACACACTCTAGTAGGAGAGCTAAGTGTTCAATAACGACTAACCTCAGGGTACAGGTTCAGTTAGGAAGAGATTATTGATCACTGAGTCAAATAAAGTCTCCAGTACTAATCGTGCTGTGTGTGTCGATATGCCTGCAAGCAAACGTGTAGGAGTACATGTATGCAACTGCACACACACACACACACACACACACACACACACACACACACACACACACACACACACACACACACACACACACACACACACACACACACACACACACTGCACACACACACACCCACCTTTCTTATGGTCGCACCACAGGAAGCCCCTTAATTCCAGAGATAATTGTGTGGATGGGTGGTAGAGGCTTACTTCCTTCAGTAAGAGGGTAGACCTCCAGTACATTATGGGATATACAATACTATATAATCTACACCCCCCTCCACCAGCACGGCACAGCGCTAGTGAAGAAGCAACTCCATTCGGTAAAGTGATAATGTCCACCAGGAGGCACACCAGAGACAGACGGATAGGAAGCATAGGAAGGATGTTAGGAAGCTTAGGAAATCTGATAGGAAGCATGAAGAGTTATAGGAAGCACGTTAGAAACAAGTTCTAAGCATGAGGGGGTGGGGCTTATTTCAATGGACAATTATTCATGTATGCATAAATGTTTTTAACCCCTTAAGCCTGAGCGGTTCGGTACCGGTACAAGATTGATATCACGCCATAAATACATGAATACAGAACGTATTAATTAATGTTGCGTTTCTTTTTCAAATGTAGCCAAGAGTAAGGACCCTAACCCTGTCAAAACAGCAGTTAAAGTGTATATTTTCAGCACTACGTTTGTTTGAATGAATGAATGAATGAATGAATGAATGAATGAATGAATGAATGAATGAACACTTTATTTAACAGATTGCAGAATGGGTACAATACAGTACGGCTCAATACACACAATTGTTAAGGTGAGCAGACCAGAGAGAGACGTTTGTCTTGTTTACATTTTCAATTCATAGTGACATTTATGACATACACAACATACATGACATTTATGGCATAGGGACATACATGACATACAGGTATTTAGTACTGTTACATTTGTGACATATACGATATTCAAATATACAGTACTGTTCCCCATAGATCCTGACAGAGTATATACATATGATGGGGAGGGGACTGTACATTAGGAGGGGGTGGGTGGGTGGGAGAGAAATATACATACGGTGGGGAGATAATATATACATACGGTGGGGAGGAGACTGTACATTTGGAGGGGGTGGGTGGGTGGGAGAGAAATATACATACGGCGGGGAGCGAATATATACATGCGTGGGGAGGAGACTGTCTATTAGGAGGGGGTGGGGGGGTTTGGACATTTACGGTGGCCAGTTTCGAATTGCACCCTCCCGTAGGTGCTCTTTAAGAGCGGTTTTGAATGTGGGTAGGGATTCACATTCCTTTACAGCTTTGGGTAGGGCATTCCACATTGATGTGGCCAGTGATGGGCAAGCTACTTGGAAAATGTAGCAAGCTACACTACAAGTTACTCTCGATTAAATATAGCTAAACTACAATGGAAGCTATCCCCAGAGAAATGTAGCAAGCTACACTACAAGAACATGGCTAAAATAGCTAGCTACATCGGCACTACTTTTTTTTTTTTTTTTTTACTTTGTGATCAAGTTTACACCAAACAAATAGGCAGGCAAAAAAATAGCTCAGTTTGATTGTTTATTATAAAACTGAAACAAGCCCTCGGTCTGGCTTTTTGTGTCATCCTTTTAACATGAGGAAAGAACTGTGGAAACGTAATAAATAAAAGGCAGTGAAACAATAATAAAATAAACACAAATATATACTCCCTCTATTGGAATGGAGACTTTTCAGCACAGGATAAACTACTGTTTCAACTCAAACCACAGTAACAAAATGACAATAACCTGGCCAAAGAAAAAGTGCAAGAAACATTTGTCTACAAAATAGACATTAACGAAATCCTATGTAACATTTATACATTCTTAAGTACGGAAATAAGCAGCATGGGGTAATCGGCATTGGAACTATACTACTAGTACTACAGTATGTACTCAGAGTATAACACTCAAGCTTGACACTGCTAGACAAACAATACTATCCTTGGCTGCTAGATATGTAACTCACAAAACATTCCATGGCCACAGGTTGAGAACCACTGGTCTAGGACGATCTTTTCCCTATTTTTTTCTTTTCTCCACCCCCCAATGTACAGTGTACAGTGTCCCCCTACCCCAACCCCCCCCCCAATGTACAGCCCCCACCCACCAACCCCACCAACCCAACCTCCTCCAATGTACAGTTTCTACGTCAAATGTATATACACTCTTTTTCTGGACACTTTTTGTATCACAAACAGTACTGTATTTGCAAATCTGATATGTCATAAATGTATAGATGTAGCAGTACTGTCTATCTGTATGTCGTGTGTGTCATATATGTTATGATGAATTGAAAATGGGGGACCCTGATGTAAACAAGACGAAAGTCTTTCTCTGGTCTGCATCCCCTTAACAATTGTATGTATTGAGCTGTACTGTACTGTACCCATTCTGCAATCTGTTAATACACTTTTCAATCAATCAATCAATAATATTGTTCATAGCAGCTAGCCTATCTCAGACAGACTGTTAGTTAAAGCTGTTGATAAAAAGTGCACTGACTTGTGTGCTGTTTGGGAACAGTTGACAATGTTTATGTAAAGACAGTAAGGGTTTTCATCAGCTCACCTGAATATGTGTTCTCAAGTTAGTATTGGACGTGTGGGACGTCGAGAGCAGCTTCGTTTTTGGTTGACACAATAAACACCTAAACACATATGTTTTAGGCGTTTTTTCAGTCAAACTCATAAATGTGTCCAGGTAGGGCCATGGAGATGCAGTGTTGTTATTGTTGTTGACATCATCTTCATCAATGCCATCAGTGGAAACATCAAATCCCTCTGCCATTATTTCGCGCTGTTATTGTAAATTCATCCATTCATTCTCATTCAGTGGTCTGCGTTTAGATTTTCACTTCCTGGTTTGCGGCCTGGAGTCCCGCCCTATCCTGCCTCTGATTGGCCTACCCGTAATATTTTGGCCTACCATACCCAATCGTGAGTCATCACTCATATCTAAACAAACCAACCAATGATAGTGGGTTTTTTTACGGGGAGTTTTTTTTTCTCCTCGCAGATCTTCCTGTCTAGACTGCGAAAGTAGCGTGTAACGTTTCTCGTCGCTATGTTACTACTTCGTTCTATAAATAGCTCCGCTTCAGAGAACGCTACCCTGGTTAAAAAGTAGCGAGCTACCAGCACGCTACTGAGAATTGTAGTTAAGCTATGTAGCTTCGCTACTTGTAGCAAGCTACTGCCCATCACTGGATGTGGCATAATTGCGAAACGTGTTTAGTCCCTTGTTTGAGCCGAATCTGGGTTTAACATGATTTGTCTGGTGTTGTGGTCATGGTATTCACTGACCTTTGGGAAGTATTTTGACATGTACATGGGTACCTTAGTCGTATAATGTATCTTGTAGACCAGGCCCATTGCAAGTTGCTGTACTCTGTCGTCTACTCTAAGCCATCCTAGGTTGTCAAAGTGGGCAGGGGTGAGGTGGGTTCTAGGGGTAAGATCAAGTAGAAGTCTGACCAGTTTGTTTTGTGATGTTTGTAATCTTGTTTTTAGTGCCTTTGAGGTGCTTTGGTACCATGAGGTGAAAGCATAGTCGTAGTTGAATGAGTGCTCCTGCCAGAGTCTTCAGGGTATTCTTGTTTACCAGAGAGGAGATCCGGTACAAGAATCTAGTTCGTTGGTTGACTTTTTTTATTTCATTGGATGCCATTTTGTCACAGGAAAGATTTGCCTCTAGGATGGAACCTAGGTATGTAATTTCATCTTTCCTTGTGACAATATTGTCACCCACTGTAACTGAGAAGCCGTCGGTCTTGCTGAGTTTTTTATTTTATCCGAAGAGAATGGACTCTGTTTTACCCAGGTGTAATGATAGTTTGTTATCAGCGAGCCAGGTGTAGATTCTGCCGAGTTCAGAGCTGAGGGTTTTTTCAACCTGTAACTTGTTCTTGTCAGAGACCAGCAGGGCTGAGTCGTCCGCGAACAAGAACAAGTTGCAGTCACAAGCTGAGGACATGTAATTTGCATAAATTAGGAACAGTAGCGGTCCTAGTATGCTTCCTTGTGGAACACCACAGCTCACTGTGAGGGGGGGGGGGGGGGGGGTAGAGTACCGTTTATCTCCACCATCTGTTCTCTCCCCTCCAGGTAGGATTGCATCCAGCTCACTGATAAACTATCAAAAACAATTGCTTTAGCCATGATTTAGCAATGATTTAACATGTTATTAGTGAAATATGAGCTGCGCATTGCATCGAAACCGGATGATTTAGACGAGAGGACAGGAAGCCGCCATGAAATCGTTGTAGTCCTAAGAAAGAGGAGACCCAGGACTTTCGATGGACGTCTACATTTCATAAAACTACACTACCTCACACCAGCCAGCGACAAAGTGTTTTTTCTTAGAAGTATTGAGTGAAATATTGTGTTTATATCTCACAGGTCTGAGGCTCTGAGGGGTAGAGCCGTTGTGTCTGGTAATCTGAAGGTTCCTGGTTCGATCCCGACTCCTCCAGACAAAGTGTAGAAGTGTTTTTGAGCAAGACACTTAACCCCTAACTGTTCCAGATGAGCGGATTGGCACCGTGCATGGTGGGTAAATGGGTAAATGTGAAGCATAAGTTGTAAAGCACTTTGGATAATGTAGTCCATTTCTGTTCAAAATGAGTGATGGACAATGATGGAAATCAATTCAAATAAAATACTTGTTGTTGACCGATTCGCTAAATATTCCGGAATCCACGTTCCTGGCCTGCTGTCAGCCTATGTGCAATGTTTCATCTCAGCCTTTTAGTTGACAAGATACACTGCCCCCCCCCCCCCCCCCCATCACACACACACACACTCACAGACAGACAATGACAGACGCAGCTGCTCTTATAATGGCGTCCCGTCGGCTGGAGATAATGACATGAGCTGCAGTCACGACACCAGTAGAAACTCCTCTTGAGGGAATACGATTTTGCCGAGAGCCTTTGGGAGCTAGAGACTTTCACAAATGTTTAGGCAAATTTCCTAATGTGTCCTTGAACAAACCTTTTCAGCAGGTGAAAACGTCTTTGTTCAAGTTCCTGCAGATCACCGGACAGTGATGGGGAGCTGTTTCGATCACACGCCTACAACACAGAGCTGCACAAGGCACTTGCACACACAGACTAGCAAAAAAGAAAAATACTTGATGCATGCGCATTGCGCACAGGGAAACTCTGCATACTACTGTAACTCACTCTGCATACTAACTCACTATACATACTAACTCACTCTGCATACTAACTCACTATACATACTAACTCACTCGGCATACTAACTCACTCTGCATACTAACTCACTCTGCATACTAGAACAGTTCTAACCATCCACCCACCTACAGTAATTACAGCAGAACGTTTTTTCTCACCAAACCCTCAAGAGCCACGACTGAGGGGCTTCATGAAAATCTCTCCGAGCTTTATTTCATCCCTCAATCAAACAGAGAGAAGAGGAGGATGAGTGAAGAGATGGAAATGAGCTGCAGTGGTTCTGAGGCAAGGAGAGGGGTGTGAGTAGAAACATGCTAATGTTTCCTAGCTTGAACCTAAAACAAGAAGGCTAGTTCAGAAGAAATAAAGCCTTTAATTGTATCCCACCAACCCCCCCTCCCCCATTCCAAAGATGTACGTTTCACACCACGCGAAATGACATGTTGACATCTAATGGACAGAGATCCCAATTTAGCGCTGTTGTAAATGCACGCGGTTGCCTTTCATTTCAGGCAAGCAGTACACGGCTCTTCTTTGACTCGTGTTGTCAACGCACAGTTCACAGCTTCAAAGGCTTCCTCTTGACTTAAAGAAAGGAAGAAGCAGAGATTTGCAGAAAATAGCTATGTTACTTTTTCTTCATTTTTTCTTTTTGCGTATTTGCCGACGTCGAATTACTCGCTTAGTTCTGCTCCCTTCCAAGATGTGAAGCGCTTCAGGAAGCTGCTGTCTACAGTTGATTTGATACACACCCAGAAGAAAACAACCATTGCTATTCTGATGTAGACAGTCAGGCCCTGACTCTATAGGCCTCATGTCCGATCCGTCCAAGAAGGACTTTCGATGATTTAAATACGTAATAATACTCGCTAACACCAACAATGGTGATCCATTGATCATTGACAACGATTCTAATGAATCCCCTCAGTGATATACAGCCCCCCCCCCTCTTCTCCAGAAACACTCAGTGTTCAAACTTGTTTATTTATTCCGTCCGTGAGGTCTGCGTGAGGAATTAGCCCCGTGGATAGTAGATAGCACGCATTAGAGAGGCCAGGCTGGATCCTACGGAGAGGATTTATTAACTTTAGAGGAGGTATTCAACGAGGGCTAGGAGTGTTTTTCCCCCCCCCTGTTGCCACGTTAGTTATTTATCATGTCAGGGTAATAACTTCTGGCAACAGCAATATGTGTTCTTAGGGGATGATGTTAATTAACTTGTCACACTACTATTTACTACCAACTGCAGTGAAGGAAGGAATTTTTTTGTTTGTTTGTTTGTTTGTTTGTTTGTTTGTTTGTTTGTTTGTTTGTGTCTGTGCCATGCCCTTAGAAAACTCAAAGTAAATAATTGACTGCTTTTCCCATAGACAGCCAGGTGTTTTTCTTTTTTATACAATGCATTAGTGATGGTTTGGCTTGGTTCCTGCCACCATCATGTGTATTACCCCTCTACTGCATGTAGGTCAGTGGTAATACCTCCTGTAATGTTCTTATCATGAAACATTTTCTACACAAGGTCAGCTGTCTGTTATGAGTTTCTGCCATGACGGGACATATTGTACAACTAATTTGTAAAAAAAAAAACTAACATCATCTTTGCCTTCATTTATGTCAAAACATCATTGTTTTCTATCCCCAGAAAACAGGAAAATGTTGTCCCTGCCCTGATTTGACCCACTGAAATATTGATAATCAGTGCAAAAAGAATAATCCCACTTCTACCCTGCCATTGTGTAAAAGTTTAGTCACGTTTGTCCTCAGAAAAGGGAGCGAATGGAACCATCAACATCGTGCTCAACATTCCAGTCATGTTCCCTCTGACATTAACTCCTGCTCCCTAACATCCCATCTCACCCAGAAACACATCAAACCGGCAAAGTTGAAACGCGTCCTGAATCCCGTTTTCATGCAGTCTTTGATGAGTAATACATATATTATAATGTATTTAGTAATGATTTATGTGAACGATGTCACCTGAAGAGCACCGCACAGGATCAGTGTTCAACTCACACAAGAGTTGTCAGCTCAGAGTGCGGCATGTGCTCTTATCTCTCCTGTGTGTCCTTGTGTCGGGTCAAGGTCTGCCTGAGCACACAGCTGGGGAAATGCACATATATTACTTTTTATTGCCTCCTATAATGTGGGATAATAATTTTTTTTACTAATGCACCATCCATTCAGAGGCTCTTGGTATAGGGCAGTCCCCCCCCCCCCCCCCCCCCCCACCCCCACACACACGCACACACACACACACACACACACACACACACACACACACACACACACACACACACACACACACACACACACACACACACACACACACACACACACACACACACACACACACACACACACACACACACCAAAAGAATAAAGTGATTCATTCCAAATCGGTATAGGCAAAAATGTACATAGTTATAATTGGTTATAATTGTTTCCATATTTTTACCTTTGATAAATGTCTCTATTACTGTATGGCACTGGTATTTATTTCTTTTACCAACCGAACAGAGTAGGTTTACATACTTTTTTTTTATAAAAAAAAAATATTTTACCTTTATTGAACCAGGCAAATCAATTAAGAACAAATTATTATTTACATAATCATCCCCAGCAAAATAATAATAATAATGGTTCATCCAGCTGTGGTGCTTCCGGGTTGGCCGACCGTCCATACTAACACAATTGGCAGTGTTAGCGGGTGGGAAAACCCGGCAAGGGTGGGTCCTGGTCGTTGTGAACAGCGACTCCTACAGTTTGGTCAGGGCGCCTGCACAGCAAGGGAAGGTAGTGTGACCTTCCACACGTTACACTTCCCCAGTGAGAGTCCGCACTGCCAGGTGAAAAGAAGCGGTGGGCTGGGTACACATGTGTCGGAGGAAGCATGTGATAGTCTCCGCCCTCCCAGACCGACGGTAGGGGGTAGAGTGCGCAATGACCAGGAAGGGGATTGGGAATTGGCATAACGACTAACATTGGGAGGGGAGAAAATCGGAAAAAAGAAGGAGGAAAAAGATAATAAAAAAAAATTAATCAGCACCTACACACAGGCTTGGGGAGCAACAGAATACAAGCATGACTTAATCAGGATTAAAAAAAATATCACATAATCAGATACAGATACAAAAAAAAATCAGGATTACATTTTATTCAGAATTCTCCTCTGTCCACCTCAGAAGTCTCTTTAAATCATCCTGTCTGCCCCGACCATACCTCACCCTGCCACCCTGCCAGAGCAGCCTCACCCTGCCACCCTGCCAGAGCAGCCTCATCCTGCCACCCTGCCAGAGCAGCCTCACCCTGCCACCCTGCCAGAGCAGCCTCACCCTGCCACCCTGCCAGAGCAGCGTCACCCTGCCACCCTGCCAGAGCAGCCTCACCCTGCCACCCTGCCAGAGCAGCCTCACCCTGCCACCCTGCCAGAGCAGCGTCACCCTGCCACCCTGCCAGAGCAGCCTCACCCTGCCACCCTGCCAGAGCAGCCTCACCCGTATCAAATTAAATGTATTTGTATAGCCCGAGATCACTTTGAATATCCCCCCATGGCAATAGGGGGGAAAGCACCACAGGCGGTGTGGAGGAGAGGAGAGGCAGCGTATGCGTCAATGATAAAGTAAGTTGTTGGCGATGCAAACTTGTCATCTGACTGCTGTTGGCAGTTCTGGTTAGTGTCCTCCTCACACTCCAGTCTATTGTTCTGGTTAGTGTCCTCCTCACACTCCAGTCTATTGTTCTGGTTAGTGTCCTCCTCACACTCCAGTCTATTGTTCTGGTTAGTGTCCTCCTCACACTCCAGTCTATTGTTCTGGTTAGTGTCCTCCTCACACTCCAGTCTATTGTTCTGGTTAGTGTCCTCCTCACACTCCAGTCTATTGTTCTGGTTAGTGTCCTCCTCACACTCCAGTCTATTGTTCTGGTTAGTGTCCTCACACTCCAGTCTATTGTTCTGGTTAGTGTCCTCCTCACACTCCAGTCTATTGTTCTGGTTAGTGTCCTCACACTCCAGTCTATTGTTCTGGTTAGTGTCCTCACACTCCAGTCTATTGTTCTGGTTAGTGTCCTCACACTCCAGTCTATTGTTCTGGTTAGTGTCCTCACACTCCAGTCTATTGTTCTGGTTAGTGTCCTCACACTCCAGTCTATTGTTCTGGTTAGTGTCCTCCTCACACTCCAGTCTATTGTTCTGGTTAGTGTCCTCCTCACACTCCAGTCTATTGTTCTGGTTAGTGTCCTCACACTCCAGTCTATTGTTCTGGTTAGTGTCCTCACACTCCAGTCTATTGTTCTGGTTAGTGTCCTCACACTCCAGTCTATTGTTCTGGTTAGTGTCCTCCTCACACTCCAGTCTATTGTTCTGGTTAGTGTCCTCCTCACACTCCAGTCTATTGTTCTGGTTAGTGTCCTCCTCACACTCCAGTCTATTGTTCTGGTTAGTGTCCTCCTCACACTCCAGTCTATTGTTCTGGTTAGTGTCCTCACACTCCAGTCTATTGTTCTGGTTAGTGTCCTCACACTCCAGTCTATTGTTCTGGTTAGTGTCCTCACACTCCAGTCTATTGTTCTGGTTAGTGTCCTCACACTCCAGTCTATTGTTCTGGTTAGTGTCCTCACACTCCAGTCTATTGTTCTGGTTAGTGTCCTCACACTCCAGTCTATTGTTCTGGTTAGTGTCCTCCTCACACTCCAGTCTATTGTTCTGGTTAGTGTCCTCCTCACACTCCAGTCTATTGTTCTGGTTAGTGTCCTCACACTCCAGTCTATTGTTCTGGTTAGTGTCCTCACACTCCAGTCTATTGTTCTGGTTAGTGTCCTCACACTCCAGTCTATTGTTCTGGTTAGTGTCCTCCTCACACTCCAGTCTATTGTTCTGGTTAGTGTCCTCCTCACACTCCAGTCTATTGTTCTGGTTAGTGTCCTCCTCACACTCCAGTCTATTGTTCTGGTTAGTGTCCTCCTCACACTCCAGTCTATTGTTCTGGTTAGTGTCCTCCTCACACTCCAGTCTATTGTTCTGGTTAGTGTCATCACACTCCAGTCTATTGTTCTGGTTAGTGTCCTCACACTCCAGTCTATTGTTCTGGTTAGTGTCCTCCTCACACTCCAGTCTATTGTTCTGGTTAGTGTCCTCACACTCCAGTCTATTGTTCTGGTTAGTGTCCTCACACTCCAGTCTATTGTTCTGGTTAGTGTCCTCACACTCCAGTCTATTGTTCTGGTTAGTGTCCTCACACTCCAGTCTATTGTTCTGGTTAGTGTCCTCACACTCCAGTCTATTGTTCTGGTTAGTGTCCTCACACTCCAGTCTATTGTTCTGGTTAGTGTCCTCCTCACACTCCAGTCTATTGTTCTGGTTAGTGTCCTCCTCACACTCCAGTCTATTGTTCTGGTTAGTGTCCTCACACTCCAGTCTATTGTTCTGGTTAGTGTCCTCACACTCCAGTCTATTGTTCTGGTTAGTGTCATCACACTCCAGTCTATTGTTCTGGTTAGTGTCCTCACACTCCAGTCTATTGTTCTGGTTAGTGTCCTCACACTCTAGTCTATTGTTCTGGTTAGTGTCCTCCTCACACTCCAGTCTATTGTTCTGGTTAGTGTCCTCCTCACACTCCAGTCTATTGTTCTGGTTAGTGTCCTCACACTCCAGTCTATTGTTCTGGTTAGTGTCATCACACTCCAGTCTATTGTTCTGGTTAGTGTCCTCCTCACACTCCAGTCTATTGTTCTGGTTAGTGTCCTCACACTCCAGTCTATTGTTCTGGTTAGTGTCCTCCTCACACTCCAGTCTATTGTTCTGGTTAGTGTCCTCACACTCCAGTCTATTGTTCTGGTTAGTGTCCTCCTCACACTCCAGTCTATTGTTCTGGTTAGTGTCCTCACACTCCAGTCTATTGTTCTGGTTAGTGTCCTCACACTCCAGTCTATTGTTCTGGTTAGTGTCCTCCTCACACTCCTGTCTATTGTTCTGGTTAGTGTCCTCACACTCCAGTCTATTGTTCTGGTTAGTGTCCTCACACTCCAGTCTATTGTTCTGGTTAGTGTCCTCACACTCCAGTCTATTGTTCTGGTTAGTGTCCTCACACTCCAGTCTATTGTTCTGGTTAGTGTCCTCACACTCCAGTCTATTGTTCTGGTTAGTGTCCTCACACTCCAGTCTATTGTTCTGGTTAGTGTCCTCACACTCCAGTCTATTGTTCTGGTTAGTGTCCTCCTCACACTCCAGTCTATTGTTCTGGTTAGTGTCCTCACACTCCAGTCTATTGTTCTGGTTAGTGTCATCACACTCCAGTCTATTGTTCTGGTTAGTGTCCTCCTCACACTCCAGTCTATTGTTCTGGTTAGTGTCCTCCTCACACTCCAGTCTATTGTTCTGGTTAGTGTCATCACACTCCAGTCTATTGTTCTGGTTAGTGTCCTCACACTCCAGTCTATTGTTCTGGTTAGTGTCCTCCTCACACTCCAGTCTATTGTTCTGGTTAGTGTCCTCCTCACACTCCAGTCTATTGTTCTGGTTAGTGTCCTCCTCACACTCCAGTCTATTGTTCTGGTTAGTGTCCTCACACTCCAGTCTATTGTTCTGGTTAGTGTCCTCACACTCCAGTCTATTGTTCTGGTTAGTATCCTCCTCACACTCCAGTCTATTGTTCTGGTTAGTGTCCTCACACTCCAGTCTATTGTTCTGGTTAGTGTCATCACACTCCAGTCTATTGTTCTGGTTAGTGTCATCACACTCCAGTTTATTGTTCTGGTTAGTGTCCTCACACTCCAGTCTATTGTTCTGGTTAGTGTCCTCACACTCCAGTCTATTGTTCTGGTTAGTGTCCTCACACTCCAGTGAGCAGTGTAATAATGAATTTCTCCAGAGTACACAAGAGCACATCTAAGTTTAATGTACTGAAGTTACCCAGTGCATAATAAAGTATTTACATTATATTTATTATGCTGTTAACTGTGCCTTCATTAATCACGGAAATAAGGCCATGCAAAGGCAAATGTATTACTATTAATTATTGTATTTCCATTTTCTCTCAACACTGTTTATAAGCCATTGCACTTGTTATGTGAAGAACTTTACATATGAAAGATTTATTCAGGCAGCAATCTCGTTACTTTAATATTATATACATGTCCTTAAATGTATTTATTCTATTGTAATCATGCTAATGTTTAATGTTACTTGTCTTGCTATTGAACCATCCACACATCATTATGATATCTGTTTAAGAACTGTCTCACTGCTTATTTGAACATTATTCTAAAGATAAATCCTGTTTATGTCCATACTTCCATTACCAGGTATTATGTATGTTTCTCCCCTGTTGCAGAAACCAGAACCCACTCACCATAATACTGCATCATCATGGACATTGTACGTCTGTAACACCCTGCAACTTAACCCTAATGACTATATTTAGTATGTTATGGAAATACTAATACCACTTTTTGTTCTGTTACAGGTGCCTTAAAAACTTTTAACTTTATGAAGTGCCCCTATACCCTAATTTTCTTTAGAAAATACTCGAGATTGACCAGGTACAATAATAAAAGAAAGTCAAACCTGTGAAAACGACTGTCTTTCAGATCTACAGAAACAGCACAGCGTTCCAAAGGACCTTTGAACCTCAAAAACCCAGTCCTCTCGGGACCTCACGTCAGGAACACCCTTAACACATCTGTCTCTCTCTGTTAACAGAGCAAACCAGCGCTATATAAAAAAAATTATCTTTGAAGCTCCAAAACCCCAGTCCTCTCCCGGGACTCAGATTGAACAAATATTTTAGTATACTCGTGGTAGACCGCGCACCTCGCCTCTCCCTTGGCCTCTCAACCAAAGTCGGGCAACGTCGCACAAAGTCTAATCCTCGCCTTATGTTTGGGACATACCAAGACTAAGGGCAGATTGATTGATTGAATGAACATTTTATTAACAGATTGCAGAATGGGTACAATACAGTACGGATCAATACACACAATTGTTAAGGGGATGCAGACCAGAGAAAGACTTTCATCTTGTTTACATCAGGGTCCCCCATTTTCAATTCATAATGAATTGTAAGTAAGGGTGCAACTAGCACCGTGCAATTCATTCCTTGTGGATCTAGCCCTAAGTATTTAGGGGAAAAAAACTGCCGCCAGTCTACCAAGCACACAGTAATATATACAAATACAATGAAAAAAATAACCACTGCAGCGCACACAGTAATATATACAAATACAATGAAAAAATAACCACTGCAGAGCACACAGTAATATATACAGAATTACAAAGAAACAATAGCTCTGACAGGCAAATTTAGGATTTTTCTCAGAGGATTTTTAGACAGGGACAGATTTGTCCTCCGCTGGAATGCTCTAACGCAATCACCAACATCTTTACCCTGCTGGTGGTCAAGCCTTGGTATCCCATCCTCGTCGTCATTCTGTTGTGGAGTATTTAACACTAGCACAGCCGACAAGGGGTCACATGACCCCTAGGCATTTTCAATAAATGTATCCTTGTCACTCGGTCGAGCTCCAGCTCTGTCACTCAATGGGTCTCATTCCCAAACGATTTACGACAAAAAATTTCGTCTTAGCCAGATTTCGGCCCATTTAAGACATATTAGAGTCCCCAAATTTTCCTGAGATCAGATTTGATCATAGCTGAGAGCAGATTTAAGAGTGCTGAGGAGCAGTCTTATGATTGATTGACTAATTTAAAATTGTATTAACTTGACAGACTGTGTTCTCATAGTGATTCCTGCATGTTGACGCTACAGGCCTCCTTGGAATTAATTACTTAATCATAAATAAAATAAATATGACAATATTTGTACGATAAGAAATTACGTGTTTGATGTCGGAAACATTTATAATATGGATTAATCTGATCACAGGGCAGCTGCTTAACCATATCTGAACCAGCTATTTTTGACAAATGTATAATTACTTTAATTACTCAGATATTCAAAATTATGCAATTATTGTGAAATGATTGAAAATAATAATTATTTAATGCCTTCTGTGGAATTTGTATTTCTTATTTGTTACACATCTGTTTTAATGATTAATTATTAGTGCTGTCAAACGATTAAAATATTTAACTCGATTAATCGCATGATTGTCCATAGTTAACTCGTGATTAATCGCAAATTAATCGCATTTTTTTTTCTTCTTTTTTTACCTTAAACAGATCTTTTTCAAGTTCCAAGTTTTAATACTCTTATCAACATGCGAGTCAACAAATGCTTGCTTTATGCAGCCATTTAACACAAAAGGATGACCTCATGCATTGCAAATTTGCATCAAATTTAAAACAGAGTAATGCACAAAATAACTTAAAAGAAAATAATAATTTAAAACAATGAATAAAGTGTGCATGAAATAATAGGGGAAAGAAAACGTTAGGAACTTGTTACATTCACCCACACAAGGGCTGATTAATCACACACCCCCTCTCTCCCTCACATACACACTCTCCCAGCTCTCTTTCTCTCTTGCCCCTTCCTCATCTCTCTCACCCCCCTCTCTCTCTATATCTCACACACACACACACACACACACACACACACACACACACACACACACATACACACACACACACACACACACACACACACACACACACACACACACACACACACACACACACACACACACACACACACACACACACACACACACACACACACACACACACTTCAGAAACAAACATAGTATCAATGAGAGCATCAATAATACACCTGAGTGAAGTCTAGTTAAAACATTTTTTTTTTGTTAATCTTGAGTTAAAAAAAATAGTGGCATTAATAGAATCGGGAGTTAACGCGTTAATATCGCGTTATATATGACAGCCTTATTAATTATATACATTTGAAAGAATGCAGGTCAACATGCAATGTATCCCATTGATTGGTATACAATGGGACAGACCTTTGATTGATTGATTGATTGATTGATTGATTGATTGATTGATTGATTGATTGATTGATTGAAAACGTTATTAACAGATTGCAGAATGGGTACAGTTCAATTACATACAATTGTTAAGGGGATGCAGACCAGAGAAAGACTTCCGTCTTGTTTACATCAGGGTCCCCCATTTTCAATTCATCCTCATAACATATATGACACACACAACATACAGATAGACAGTACTGCTACATCTATACATTTATGACATACCAGATTTGCAAATACAGTACTGTTTGTGATACAAAAAGAGTCAAGAAAAGAGAGTATATACATTTGACGTAGAAACTGTTGGAGGAGGTTGGGTAGGAGGGGTGGGTGGGGGACACTGTACAAGCACAACTGTACATTGGAATATTGACAAAACCATACTTGGTCATTTACTGTACATTGGAGGGGGTTGATATAGCTATAAACCTGCATTCCTTCAATTATATCATTAATCAATTAAAAGTATATTGAAATACACTATATAGCCTATACACCAACACTGAAATGACAGTGGATAAATAAATAAGAACTAAAGCTGATTGCATGGAAATAGCAAGTCTTGTGTGCGCCAGTATGGCCTATGTGTCTAATGACTAGATACATATGCTCTGCCTCTGCTCTACGTACAGTATAAGTACAGACTGTACTGTACCTATACTGTACGTAGCGCAGAGCATATAGTATCTACTCAATCCTAATGCAACAAGTCATTAATGGAATAATAAGCCTATACTGCGTTCATTCATTACACCGTAGGCATTAATGGAATAATAAGACTATACTGCATTAATTCATTACACCGTAGGCATTAATGGAATAATAAGCCTATACTGCGTTCATTCATTACGCCGTACAGTATACTGCGCGCGCGCGCGTGTGTGTGTGTGTGCGCGCGATGCGGCAGGTGTACCACGAGCTGTATTATGATGACAATACATTAATCTAATCTCATTTCGATGGGTCGCAACTTAGACTCGCAAAGCGCTTCCGCACACATTTCCACACAGCGTCATTACTTTGCCTTATAAGGAGCTCTGGAGGCGTTGTTTTGTATGCAAATGACCTGAACGGGAACGCGCTTTTGAGTTTACGACAGAATCACATTCGCCAAGCAGATATCAGATAATATCATTTGTGCGACCGTTTCAGCCACTTAAGACATATTACCAGCACGTTCAGGACTCAGAGTGAACTTGTCATTGATTCTGTCTCAGTGGTTCCAAGATAAGTCTTCCAGAATAACTCTTTGAAACATTTTCGGGAATGAGACCCAATGACTCTTCCTAAAAGTACCCGTTTTATCTGGCACGGTTTCTCAAATTTCTAAATGACTTCAGGAAAATGGAATTAGAACGTTATTTCAGCTATTTCTGCTGAGCGGCCACCTCCCTCCCTCCTTGATCCTCCCTCCCTTTCTCTCTCTCCCTTTCTCTCCCCCTCCCTTTCTCTCCCTCCCTCCCTCTCTCTCCCTCCCTCTCTCCTTCTCCCTCCCTCTCCCTCTCTCTTTCTCCCTCTCTTCCCCTCTCTCTATACCTCCCGCTCCCTCCTTCTCACTTCCTCTCCCTCCCTCCCTCTCTCCCTCCCTCCCTCTCTCTCCCTCTCTCTCTCTCTCCCTCCCTCCCTTTCTCCTTCTCCGTCCCTCCCTCCCTCATTGACCCTCCCTCCCTTCTCTCCCTCCCATCTCCATTCTAAAGGCTGTCGGGTCATCTGACCCATTCCCGGCGGGAATTAGTGTCATTTTCTCCATGGCTGTGCTAGCGTTAAAATGAGCCATCGACAGTGAACTGTAGAAATCAGATCAAGTAATTTGTTTATAAAAACATAGAACATGGTTTAATATCTGTGCTTCCACGGAGATCAGTTTATAGAGAGACACAACATGTTAACACATGAGCGTCTGACCAAAAAGTGACTAAGAGGTCTAGTCAGATGTACATTAATACACAATTGAAATGACGTAACACTAGACATTCAGATATGACAGAAAGGTAAACAAAATGGGCCCAGTTAGGGAAATCAAATAACAAGACTTTGTTATGGCTTAGCTAGGGAGAGAAATAACCTTGGCACCTTGGAGTCCTTAAAGAGACACACACAGACTGTAGCCTAGTGTCTGGGCTGTTTATACTAGTTGGTCATATTGAACCAGTCAAGCTGTACAAAGATAGAATATGTATTTTAACACAGATGTATAGATAACATTCCCATAACAATTACCAGAGTTTCCATGCATTTGTATGGGGTTTATGACCCATTGAGGTAATCCAAAAGTAACTGAGTAACATTACATTACTTTAATAGTGTGATACTTAAGTTAAGAGTAAGTTACTGAATACATTTTTCAACAGGTAATTTGTAATGTGTGACCCTCCCAACCCTGCATATACATATGGCTCTGTCCTACTGTAGATCCCTCTCAGACCAATTCACTGAATTTAGTTCAGCTACAGTATGTTTCCTATGCTTGGAACCCATGGTGGTTTATAAACAGTCAACAAAGAACATTTGACTTCAAGCGGTATTAAGGCAGACAGATGAAAGTGCTTAACAACTGGGTCCAGAATAATAATGAAGTTCATTGCTCTTCTATCATGCAGCATGGGGCATTTCAGCCCAGCAGCGTTAGATATTTAAGCATTACATCACGCGACAGAGTGTGTTACCATAGGCGTGATCTAATTTCTATAACACACTCTGTCGCGTGATGTAATGCTTTTATACAATGGCCGAATTCATCCAACCTTATTGCTATACAATAAACACACATTAATTGAAGATTTATTGACAAACCCATCCGCAGAAAAAGTAGTTCCAAAAACAAAACAGAAGTTGCCTCCGTGTGGAAGCAGCTCGGAGGTGCGCTGTTTCAAGGCAAGAATGAAGTGAGCGTGTGTTATTGGTTTGATTGATTGATTGATTGAATATTTTATTACAGATAGACAGTGCTTACATCTTTATACAATTGCCGAATTCATCCAACCTTATTGCTATACAATAAACACACATTAATTGAAGCATAATGGAGATTTAACAAAACCATCCGCAGGAAAAGTAGGTTAAAAAAAAGAAGAGAATTGCAACTTATCTTCCTTTTTTTTTAACCTACTTTCTATAGAAGCATCTAAGAATGAAGTGAGCGTGTGTTATTGGAATGATTGATTGATTGATTGAACATTTTATCTGAAGATAAACTCTAAGCATAACCGACTTCGAAAGAGGGCCTAAGCATAACCAGTTCGAAACAAGGCGGACATTAATACAATTTTCAATCACTCAATCATTCCAATAACACACGCTCACTTAATTCTTAGATGGCATGCACCTCCGAGTTGCTTCACAGCATGCCCTCTAACAGTGAAGTGAGCGTGTGTTATTGGATTGATTGATTGATTGCTTGAACATTTTATTAACAGTTAAATGAGTGTCATTTTGACGAATGGCATCTAACAACAGACTTCCCGCGATTTATATTTTGTTCCACAATGAGTCATGACCAACCAATTACATAATCCAACATTGTGTAAGAAACTAACACATTCCATGTGACAATCGTTTTTGAATGAGTCGTTATGACGCTATCAACACATCCATTCGTAAAGATTATTGTCCGCCATCTTGGTTTAATTTCTAAAAACTCGAACTGGCGGAGTGATTGTAATTCGGTTGTGGGCGGGTTCTGGGATCACAAGCGTGTGTTATGAGAAATAACCACGTCTAACTTGACTGTTTCAGCCAATCAGAATCAAGAAATGTGCATGCCATTGTATAAGTACCAATGTATTAGTGATAACCCTGATAATAATACCAAGTACAGTATCAGATATTAAGCTGTCCAGGTGTAAAGGGTATTCAAAAATGTCCCCAATGGTAAAATACAGTAGGCCTACCGAGAGTCACATATGAAAGTGAATGCAACCTGATCTTCTGCCTCTTTCCCCATACATAGAGGAATGCTAGATGTCTCTAGTGGAGCAAAGTGGATTATATGTCAGTCATGTACTCTGTTCAGCTCTCAGAATCAATATCGGTACTGAAAAAGTTTGGTAGCATGTTTGTATCCTGGGCTGATAGTGTTCAGCTCATACTGTATCATCAACGTTTGAAACCACCATGTTCAGCTGAAGGTTAGATCTATTTGATCATATGTGGAAAGGTTTAGTAAATGGAGCTATCTCAAACCCTGCCCTCTTTTATCGATTCTCCAATCCCTGTTCCTCGGACAAGTGGCAGCTATGATTGGAGGATCAAGAAAAGAGGGCGGGTTTGACATAGGTAAATTGTCTGGTAGTACAGATGGTAGTACAACACAATACTATAATATCAATAGCTTCTATGTATTACGTTATTTTTCTGTTCAGTTCAGCATTTCATTGTCCCAGATGGGAAAATCGCCTCACGGCCGGGAGCTCAGATGAAAAAAACCAACACAAAACAGAAATTCCAGAGGCATACAATACACAATAATACCACAGTGCACAAAACATGATAAACAACTAACTTGAGAGCAGACTTCTTGCACAAGGAACAAAATAGTTTTTACTCCTATTACTGTATATACTGTACTTTTACCATTACCAGATAGAAACCGCAATACCAGTGTAGATTTGTATGCTGCTGCGTACTCATGGACTGATTAGCCTAACCTTGTTCATCCCCCCCTCTCTCTTCTTCCTCACTCCACCCTCCGCCCCTCTCCGCGCCCTCGGTGGATTCTCCAGAGGCTGTTTAGAGTTTATGAAAATTGACTGGGCGTCTCTTTCAGCAGATGCTCCTGCTTGGCAGCAAGAAGCACTTCATTAGTTATTTAAATCAAAACGGCCTGGGATTGCATATTAGCTTCTAAATGAATTTGATATACGGTAAGAGAGAAAGAATAATTAGTGGAAAAGCAAAAACAAACAAAAAAGCAGTTTGGAAACATTTTCAAGGTCTCATATACTGAAATGTCGTGAACCATTTATATACTTTGGTGGTTTGTTTTTTCATGAGCCTTGGAAATAATATGACGTGCCTCTACTAGGGCTCACTGGATTGGGCAGCGGTTTACATCGGAGTCATCGCAGACGAGGCCAGACGCTTGTCATGTCCACACAGTATAGCCTACTGTATATATAAACATCACATGTCCCATTGAGAATGACATCTCATTGTATGGCCCTGTCAGAGAGAGTATATATTCATGTAGGACTCATGAATTTTCCATAGAGACCAGCCCCCCTCGAGTATGATTTACGACTGGAGAGAGGTCTGTGGTGAACGGGACCTTGGAACATGACCCATGATGTGTGTGTTTTTCATATGGTTGGGGTATATATCATCATCCCCCGGCACCCCCGACGACAGGTTGCCCAATTACGCGTAGAGAGATCATATTCATGATGCTCTTCGGTGCTTCATTTGACATTCAGAGCGCGCGCGAGAGAGAGAGCGAGGGAAAAGGGGATGAAGAGATACATTCTGGCAGCTGCAGAGATGAGGGGTTGGTGCAAATGACCCTGTATCGGATTGGAGAGGTGTTTGTTTTTTTTGTTTTTTTTAGATGTCGTAGGGGAGAGGCCTGTGTTCATGCACCACTAAGTGTATCATTCAGATGTAAAGAGGCACCTTCCTCACCTCTCCCGTCACCCCTCGTGTTCCTTCCGTCCGCTCTCCATCCTCTCTGTGTTCTCTACTAATTGGGCCACTCCTGCACCCCCCCCCCCCCCCCCCCCCCCCCCCCCTTCATCGGGACCTCGGGTCCAGGAATGCACCAATCTGTGCTCTCAGTCAGGAGCTGTTCCGGCCCAGTTTGTTAGTGAAGGGCTGCCACCTTGCATTATGCGCTCCGACACTTAACGCGTCATTTGTATCAATTTGCTTCTTGTTTATATGGAAATCACCGGTCCAATTAGACTAAACTGCAAGCAGCCGAGGCTGTCAATAGTATCCGCCCCGCAGAGTCGATGGCGTGGGTGGGGATTGGGTGGGGGGGGGGGGGGGGGGGGGGGTGGGTCATGGTTTTATGTCTCCATCCAACTGTCACGGATGGATCACTGTTGGATGCTGTTGTTTCCTTATCGCTGGCCACGCAGAGCCGGGAGAACAGTGGCTGAGATGCTTTGGGTTTTTATACCCACCAGCACTCTTCCTTCAACGTGGACAGTGTGCAAGGTGGCACCTGGCTAGCATACCCCACCCCGAGCTACTGCCCGCCAGCGTCATCTCACACAAAGAAATGTAGGTTTATGTGCCACTGTTCCCCGCCAGATAGGGGAGCCTCGACAATTATGCCCCTTTCCTTCATATTACGCTGCCTGCTGTGCCCTGACTTGTAATCCTTGTGGGTTATTATGAACGGAGAAGCTTGGTGGAAAGGTTTTTTTCGGTAGATCAATCTCTTGAAACATCCTCTCTAATTTTCCACGGCCAGTGCTCCCATCCGGCCTGCCCTTGTCGCTTGGCTGCGCCGGCCAATTACAGCTGTAACTGTGTCACCTCATTATGGCACAGGCCCCTGTGCCGCCTCTATTGACACATACCATAGGCTGGACCGCTGGATTGATCTGATTGCCTCAGGGCCTTCCAACCTCCAGGCCTCAGTTAATTAACGCCATGCCCTTGTATACCATACCTGTTGTTGCTGTTATTTCCTCCCCGTGGAGATTAAGGTAATTAATTCCTCAGCGGTCAAACATTAACATTGAAGTGTTACGGTACAGTGCATAATGAAGAAGGGGTTGAGTTTGTTGGTTAGGAACTTTAAGTGAACAAATGAGAAGAACAGTGAATTCATGTCCACAGTGACATTATGCTCGGCTAATGGAGAAGAGATTTAATGTCAGTGGATTGTCTCTCTGTGTCGGTCTCCTTATCATTTTCCACTTGATCTCTCTCTCAAGTTGAATAAAAAATGTTAACCATGGACTGCCCAAAAAAGAAATAAACAGGGAGATAGAGAGAGAGAGAGAGAGAGAGAGAGAGGAGAGATGAGAGAGAGAGAGAGAGAGAGAGAGAGAGAGAGAGAGAGAGAGAGAGAGAGAGAGAGAGAGAGAGAGAGAGAGAGAGAGAGAGAGGGGATAGTGTGTGTGTAAACTTCATGTGTGTGTGTGTGTGTGTGTGTGTGTGTGTGTGTGTGTGTGTGTGTGCGTGCGTGCGTGCGTGTGTGTTCTTGCATGTGTGTGTGTGTGAGCACATTTGAGGATATTCCATGGCACTCAATGATATTGATGGACTGAGCGTGGGGACATATGGTCGGCTGGTGCACTGGGCCGGGTCACAGACTGACCCATTTATGGGATTTAATCACAGCTACCAGCATTCTGTTCATTCGACCAATGTTGGAGATTGTTTGTGACTGTTTTCAATTCAAGTTATGTTTAGTGCTCCTAGATCTGTTAGCCTTCTGCACTAAGTCAGTTTATCTTATGATTTGGGGCCAATAAAACTGTCTATTGAGTTAAAGTTTAAGTTTATTTGGATCCCCATTAGCCACAGCAGTGCTGGGGCTATTCTTCCTGGGGTCCATAACACGTAAAATACAGTTACAGACTTATACACTCACAACATTCACATGTCATACAGACAATTAAAACAACAATAAAAACCCTAATCAAATTCATAATACAATACAACAATATATACGCTTTATGAATTCATAATACAATACAATAATACCTACTCATAATTAATTCATAATACAATACAGCATAATATACTATTTAGCTTTTACATACATTATCTATGTTCATATCAGCCAATTATACAATCTTTTAATAATATATCCCTATCAGACACATGCCTTTTCATCTATATATACCTATTTCTTTATCAGACACATACATTTTCATTTACGTACACACTATCTATTAGGGAATGTCAATTTCTTTGGTTGAAAATGTTGTTTTACCACGATTTTGAAACGACATTTACTATTCTCCTGCTTAACATGTCTGGGAATGTGAATCACTACCCACTTTCAAAACCACTCTCAAAGAACACCTACGGGAGACTGCAATTCGAAACTGGCCCCTGTAAATGTCCTAACCCAATCCCCTCCAATGTACAGTAAATTACCAAGTATGGTTTTGTCAATATTCCAATGTACAGTTTTGCTTGTACAGTTGTACAGTGTCCCCCACCCAACCCCCCACCTACCCAACCTCCTCCAATGTACAGTTTCTACGTAAAATGTATATACTCTCTTTTCTAGACTATTTTTGTATCACAAACAGTACTGTATTTGCAAATCTGGTATGTCATAAATGTATAGATGTAACAGTACTGTCTATCTGTATGTCGTGTATGTATATGTTATGATGAATTGAAAATGGGGGACCCTGATGTAAACAAGACGAAAGTCTTTCTCTGGTCTGCATCCCCTTAACAATTGTATGTATTGAGCTGTACTGTACTGTACCCATTCTGCAATCTGTTAATACACTTTTCAATCAATCAATCAATCAATGGGAAGAGAGTTCCATTCCTGTACTGAGGGCACTAGAACTTCAGATATGTATTTATTGGAACCAGGAGCTACAGTATGTAGTGGCACCGGTAAAACAGACAGTGGTCCTATCCTTGACACCACTTAAATTGGATTTTCTTCATAATTAAAAAGTACTCTAAAGTTAGTTCCTTTTCATTACCAAATAACCGGTCATTTCTGTTTACATATTGAATGGAAATGGACTGAATTGACCGTGAATTGAGCCCAACCATAGCTTGGCTCGTCACTCATTTCTGTTGTTCAGGGTCAATCATTTTCCCCAGAGGTCATTTTAGGGAGTTGGAGACAAGTAGTGAGGTGCTGACAACATGATCACTCTCTGACTCTCTGTTCTTCATTCAAAGACATTGAAATAAAGAGAAGAGAGCAATATAGAGAGAGGGAGAGAGAGAGAGAGAGAGAGAGAGAGAGAGAGAGAGAGAGCGAGAGAGAGAGAGAGAGAGAGAGAGAGAGAGAGAGAGAGGTAGGAGAGTACAAGGTTGGATAAAAAGAGGCAGCATCACAACATAATATGTGCTCTGAAGAGATAAAGTGAATATTGAGAGATAAAGACAGACAGTGAAGCTTGTCCTTCAAAGTGACAAAGTCACCTGACCAGGACCACGCTCCTCTGCTTTCTGAAAGGACCTATCACTGACCAGGACCACGCAGACCCGGCGCCATGGGCGGGCATTGGGGGGCCTGGCCCGCCCACTGAGTCAGCTGTGCCCACCCTGAGATTTTTTATTTTTTTTTGTCAATCAAAGTAAATCTAAATGCTTAGCCCTAGTGGGCACTGATGTCAACAACAACACTACTGAAGCTAGCACGGCACTCTGTGAGAATTCGTTTTCTACCCTCAAGAACATCTTTACAGAACATGGCCTTAGTATGCTTCATCGACGCAAGGCCAATTTAATTCAGTTGGCATTTGAGAAGGACTTAACAAAAAAGTTCAGGAATGAGTGGAGGGGCAGTGTTTTAAGAAGATTTCACTCTGTCCCCAAACGCTGCTTGCCGCTCTACTAATGATGGTGAGTAGCCTGTGGAGGAATTTTGTTTGCTTTTTTATGCACTTTATTTTTGTCAGTTCAGTTCAGTTTGTCAGTGAATTCAGAAGTGTTGAATAAATGGAGACTTTTCAAAGATATAGAATAGAATAGAATAGAAATGTATTATCCTGAGGGAAATTTGACACTCCAAATCACTCAACATTAAACATTTAGACAGAACAAGTCACAAATAAGAATAACAAAACAAATGGCCTAAGAATAGAATAAAATGAAATAGAATAAAAATAGAATAAAAGATACAGTAAATAAATACAGTAAAAATATACTGAAGTCTACAGTAGGTGTAATATTGCACAGTGCTGTTTAAAAAGTAAGAGTCCAGGAAGATGGTAACTGTCACTCTTTGCTCAGTGATGCAGTGAGGCACAGTGATGCATTGTATAGTCTGATGGCTGTCGGAATGAAGGACTTCCTGTGCCGTTCAGTGCTGCATTTAGGTAGTGTGAGCCTATAACAATACATGCTCCTCCTGTCAGCCAAGTCTGTGTATAGTGGGTGGGAGGGGTTTTCCCTGATGGCCTGTAGCTTAGCAAGGCTCCTCCTCTCCGCCACCCTCGCTAGGGCGTCCAGCTACACCCTAACCACGCTATTGGCCTTCCTGACCATCTTATCCAGCCTGTCTGTGTCCCTGCTCTCAGTCCGCTGCCCCAGCAGGTCTGTTATATATATCCGTTCAGTCTGTTTTTGTATAAGTGAATGTTCTTAAGATAGAGAAATTTGATTTTTCAATTGCCTCTCTGCTGTTTAGTTCAGCACCGTGGGCAACGCCAAGCAAGCCACACCGCCGTTGTCCCAGCTGAAACGTATAAAAGGGAACCTGTGTTGAAAAACCATTGTGCCCCCCCGAGAACATTTTATGCCCCCCCACTAATTTGTTTCTGCAGCCTGGTCTGGGACCACGCCCCTCTGCTTTCTGAAAGGTCCTATCACTGACCAGGACCACGTCCCTCTGCTTTTTGAAAGGACCTATCACTGACGAGGACCACGTCCCTCTGCTTTCTGAAAGGCCCTATCAATGACCAGGACCACGCCCCTCTGCTAGAGCCATATGGAATCCGCGATCACGGAATCGCGGACGGAATCGCGGAATTGAGCAATAAAAAAAATCCACTATAATTTTTTTTTTTTACTTTTTTTTTATGTTGTGGGACTTGTACAGCACTTTGTTCAACTTTGTCAGTGCTGTAAAGTTTAAACCTTTTAAAATCTTAGACAAACAAAACACTTTGCTTTCATGAAATATTGTAAGCCGTCATTTGAGGCTTTATAAAAGCAGCACAATGAACACAAATCTGTCAGTGCCGAGTCCGACCTCATCTTAAATAACAAACAGCATTGCTTGTTGTAGTTAACAAAGAGAGGCAGAGTTGATTTTGCAAAAATATATATAATTTTTTTATTTTTTTTAATAATCAAATTTTATTTTCATATTTGAATCCCATGCCCATCGAACGAAGCTTCGAAGCTTCAAAGTATTTAAGACAGCCCTATTAAATGGACTGTTATATCTTATTAAATTGTGGACATTTATTCATTCCCACTTATTAGACACTATTTCTGATGGTAAAATGAGCGTACAAAGCAAAATACAGAATTCTGAAATATTAAAACGGAAAAAACGGAATTTGGAAAAAAAAATGGAATTTGAAAAAAAAATAAAACGGATTTCATATGGCTCTACCCTCTGCTTTGCATATAAGCCGGTGTGGTAGCCACTAATCGCCCTGCCCTTTCTTTCACACTTAGAGATTACTAGCATCTAGGTGCTGAATGAAAAGACACTTTTCGACTCATCAATCAACGCAGAGATGGACTCCCCTCCACCAACCAAATGGTCATTTTCACGGCCAGCAACTGGCAGAGCCCCCGCCATCACTGGAGATGACCAGCATCTTCAGCCCCTCCTCAACATCTCCGCCATCACTGGATATGACCAGCATCTTCAGCCCCTCCTCAAAATCTTCACCATCACCGGAGATCAGCAGGTTCGCTGGTCGCTTCATCGTCCCCAGACGCCATGATCAGCTTCTGCCTTTCAACCCTGGGTCACTATGGGTCTTCTAGCGACAGTCATGCCTCAGGGCTCCAGGATGAGGAGGCATTCCCCCGCCCCTGCCGCGCCCATGCACCACTCACCTGCCTCAGGGCTCCAGGATGAGGAGGCCGCACCCGCCCCGCCCCGCTCACCTGCCGGCTGGTGCAGTGAGGGAAACCCGGGCGCGTGTTGTCCACCCAGATGTCTCCTTCAGAACGCATTCCATGCCAGGACGTTCTCCTTTGCGAAAGACGACCCGGACAATGGATGTCTCTTTTTCCTCTGAGGCAGGTGCTTCTACCGGTTCTGAGATTGACGCATATTCATATAACTGGGGTTATAATTCATAACCGTCCTTCCCATACTGTAGATAAGTCAGGGATGGAAACAGCACATTTCCTTTGTGAGATGCTTGTTTTAGCCATGAAGAGACGTCCCGTTGTTATGTTGTCTCCGGGTTCGGATGGACTGTAGAACGTCCTCTGTTCTATCTCACACATTCCCACAGGGCTGAATAGGGGGCCTGATCCTTTTGTCTGTGAAAAATAGGCAGCTATGACTATCTCGATTCATCTGGATCGACAACAAGTTCCCTCTTGTCCCGTGCCCTCATCTATCTTTCTCTCTACACCTCTGCCTTCCCCTCTCTCTTTCTCCCTCTCTCTAGCCCACCTCCATCTGGTGTCTTTGTCTTGTATGCAGTCTCTCTCATTGCTGCCTCCAACCCCCACTTCACTCTGTAATCCCCCCTTCTCTATCTGTCTCTCTCTCTGTCTCTCTTTCTGTGTGACTAGTAAACATGGTACAGTGTTTCCCACAGGTTGACAATTGACTTGTGGGGGTGGGTGGTGCGGTGTGTGACACACATGCGCTAGGGATGTCAAGATATGAGATGTTGATGGTACAGTTATTGTGTGAGGAAATCTCACAGTTTTCATGATTATTATACTTTATTCTACTTGTTTGTGCAGTTAGCAGTTGTACAATCGTGAAGATTACTTTGTGTCACAATACAACTCATTATCCAATCGGTTTCAACTTTTTACATAGACCATAAAATATTCTATACTGTTATATTTGATTTGATTTTGATTTGAAATCTTTATTTCGAACATGTAAATGAATACAAACAAAATAAATAACTAAACAAAATCAAAACATAACTCAAACTAAATAATAACTAAACAAAAGCAAAACATGTTCGAAAAGGAGTAGGAAGAAGTATACACTTATTTAATCCTACCCCGTTTCCACTACTCAAATGAGTGTACTATTTTAAAACATAAAAAATAAATATATATATATATATATATATATATATGCAAAACAAAAAAACTAAAACTATATATGTAAAACATGAAAGAAATAAAATAAAAATGTAAACACCCGTGAATATCAAGTCCCTTCCTCATCCCTGTACCTCGTGAACATCATTTCCTTATTCAGTTTGAATTGTCTCATGTTTGGACATTGCTTTAGCACCACATTTAGACTGTTCCACAGTTTCACTCCACATATTGAGATTCAAATAAAACTGACATACGATACAACAGAAAGGTGTTCTTCTGTTTAGTTTGTTAATTGTTTGTTTTAATTTTCATAAATCGAGGGATTTTCCCTCAAGCACTTGCAAAGATATTAAATGAACGTATTCTGAACAGGCTGTTTTACTTTCAAAAAAGACTTTCTGAAATATAATTCAATGGTTTGCTGCTCCCCTTTCATCTTGTAGTGTGACAGTAAAGTAGATACAAAGTAATATAATGTGTAAGAATAAAGGTTTAAAGCATTTGGGCGGCAGGCGCTTACCTCTTTTCAGCCCCATGGAGAGTGCTGAGCACCATGTAGGCCTTTTGGGGAATCTCTTCTTCTTGCTGGACCGCTCTGCTTAGAGTATTTAGATGCAGATGATGTTGATACAACGCTTGGAACCTCAGAGAGACATTCCCTTTGACTTGAATCTCATTCTTCACAAGATCCATCAGAATCAGAATCAGAATCAGAAAGGTCTTTATTGCCAAGTATACTTTTCACATACAAGGAATTTGCTTTGGACGTTACTGGTGCGACATTAGCGGACAGACATTAACAGACAGATAATACAATAAAGTGGTTGAGTAAAATAAAATGAAATATGAGCTAAGTTAAGCACAATATAATAATATATTTATGAAATAAAATATAGGCCAGGGCTGTACGACTGTAAGAGGTTGAATACAATTATGTGGGATATAAACTAAATTAAATATAGCTCAATACATAGATATAGTACAATTATAAGTAAAAATAAAATAGGAATATGAGTAGGCCAGGGCTGTGCAACTGGGCAGATGTGGTCAATTATACAATTATATATACTAGTTAGAATGCTGCATCAAATCCTCTGGTCCATTCATGGTCACAGGTCAGTGCAACTGAAAGTGCTGGGCTCTAGGGCAGGGCTTAATCCAGTTTCAATTTCAATTACGATTCTATGGCTTCCCATGATCATGAAAACAAGATAATCAAGATTAAACGATTATTGTAAAGTTATTTTGAAGCATCTTTGGTAACTTGTAGAATATCGCAGAAAGGCAGCCTTTCGTCGAGGTGTTAATGTAAAACAAAATCAGTCTGCGTCATGATGTTCTCAAATGAATGAGTAACCTTGTGATTTCAATATCAATCCAAAGAATTGTGATTATGATCGAGCAGCCCTACTGGCCTGTAGTTACTCAAAATGCAGCCAAAAACACAACTCGCAGTACCTTCTTAAGAGAAAGGAGGCGCTAGCAAGCAGACACTGCCGTTTAGGCTGCTGACGATTTTGAGAAATCCATGTTTTTAATCAAATGCAAGAATGAATGATGGTCTATTACAGACCACCAGAAGGGAGAACATATCATATCCCCACCGGTGATAAACATGAATGACCAGAGGTAGGGGCATCAAAGGGCAGATGTACGGAACCCCCCACCACCCCCCCCCCCCCCCCCCCCCCCCTCACTCTAGCAAATCCCACCCTGCCTGTACCTGTTTGATCTGTGTTGCCGTCGTCCCCGTGCTGCTGTCCGCTTTGCACCACACCGTCACCAGTGCCAAGGCTCCAATTAGTCGCTCAGAGGGGTTCTAGTATTTACAAGCCCAGGAGGGATGGCCTACAGAGTGAGCCCATGTACAGCACAGTATGTGCGTTCCAGCAATTCATAGGGTTCATTATACCCTGTGAATTGAGCATTATCCCAATTGGAGTCTCTTTCATTTGTGGTGGTGTTTATTTCTACCCATTTTCTCCCCAATTTAGTTGTTACCACAGTCCCAGTTGTTGCGCTGCCCTTGACGGCGAGGAGTTTCACAGAGAGAGAGCGTAACGTGCACAGAGGTGCATGCTATCTCTTTCCAGGTCCCCTCCCAGCTGATCCCCTCCCAGCTGATCCCCTCCCAGCTAATCCCCTCCCAGCTTCCCACCCACGAACAACACTGCCAATTGTGTTGTGTTGTAGGGACGTCTGGCCAAGCCGGTGGCACCGCTGCCAGGAATTGAACCTGGGTCTCTGGGTTGGTACTGTAGATGAGTGTTTTTACCTCTACACTACCCAGATGCCCCATACACACTTTTCAAGTTCATAAATTGCATCTCTCCTGACTGAAATCCGGGATGAAGGAGCCGGGTTGTCCCTTTGAAAAATCAACTCCATGAAAATGTACTCCATGGGAGAGTTTTAGCCCAGTATCTCCACTGTGAAAACAGCTGATCACAGCAAGTCCAATGCATGCATTCCATCCACTTACCAGATGGCAATGTAACAATTAATGTAAAAGTGCATGCCGTGCAATCGCTGTTCACACTTCATTGCACAGGTGGCAGTCGCCGTCACACGTTAATTCATACTACTGGTACTTTTCAGGCTACTAATTTAATTTACCTAGAAGAAGAGGGAGAAATAACTGCCCATGACGAAGAGCAGAATACTCTTATATAGTATTATATAGAATATATAGTAACCATCAACTTCCATATTAATATCTATTTTGCATGTTAACTGTTATGCTGTGTGCACATTAAACATTTTTAGCCCCCAGGGAAATCTTTGAGATCTTAGACAAAAACCCACATCGGAGTGTTAAGTCGGAACAGTTCAGAGTCACTTTCTGACCCAGTCTTTGGGCCATCCCCGACACATGATATGGTCAAGCATGTTTGAATTTACCAGACAAAAATACCTGACGAGTCCTGGGACCGGTGAGGAGCTATAGCCAAATTAGTGAGTAAAGATAAAAGCAGAGGGGGAGCTCCCGTAGCTCACCGCGTATCTCGGCGCTATTTCGGCATTGGGGACAACCGTGCTCGTCACGGATCTGGGGTACACGAGTTCGACTCCCGGACTCACTGTATTTTCTCAGAGTGTCTTCCCCTGATCTATATCCCATTCAACCTGTTTCTGTCGGTCATGCTTGACCAGAAAAAGCGATAAACGCTAAAAAATGAAGTTAAAAAAAAAAAAAAAAAGATAAAAGCAGAGGGAGCAGAAACTAGAAAACAACACTATATTGTGTATCATCATGGCTTCCAAGAGGCATTATATAAGAATCACAACCAGATCAAAAAAGAGAAGAGGAGAAGAGATGTTGCTCTTCAACAGCCAGGTGAGCAAAACTGCTTGAGAGAGAGAGAGAGAGAGAGCGGAGAGAGAGAGAGAGAGAGAGAGAGAGAGAGAGAGAGAGAGATAGAGAGAGAGAGAGAGAGAGAGAGAGAGAGAGAGATAGAGAGAGAGATGGGGGGGGGAGATAGGGGTTTTCACGTTTTAACGAGATGGAGCATGAAAGAGAAAAAGAGAGGTTTTCCTGTTTTAATGAGAGAGAGAGATGTACGACTTTCATCTGCTAATTTGTACTCAAGTGTGTAGTGTGTGCGCACAACTATGCCAACAAGACAAATAATTTGAAGAAATAACGTTGTGCAGTGTGAGTGGTACAGCAGCGGTACATCCTGACAGCTGCATACTGTGTGCTCAGCATTAGCTGACTCCAATTATGGGACAACTTATATCCGATTTGAACAAATAACCTAGTCGCAGTTGCCATGTAACTGTCTGTGTCTTTGTCTCTCTGTCTTCCCTCTATCTCTACTTCGCCCTCTTCTCTGCTCAACCTCCCATATTATAACCAGGGGCGTCATAAGGTATTATGGGCCCTGTGCACATAGTGTCTCTCTGGGCCGGGGCCCCCTCCCCATCCATAACTCACATGCACGCACTTCCAGACAATCAAACAAATGTATTGACATACAAACACATCCATAGTGCAAATAAGGGCAGCACTGTTATTATCACACCTTCAAAAGTTGCCCTGTGTTTAAAGAGGACAATTTTGTGCACAGGGAAACCCACCTTTCTGAAAACAAACTTTTTAGTCAAGACCATCTGTGGGCTAGGGCTGGGCGATATGGCCTAAATATGATATCACGATATTTTCTGACCTTTCGGCGATACACGATACACATCACGATGTTTTTCTTTTTTACCCCAAACAATTCATTATGAGGCTTACCAAGACAGTATTTGAGTTTGCAAGCTAACATTAAAGACAAAATAAAATACCCATGCATTTAGCATTTTTATATTAGATTTAGATTATTAGATTATATATTGCATATGAGATATTATATGATTTAGATATGAAATATGATGAATTGAAAATGGGGGACCCTGATGTAAACAAGACTAAAGTCTTTCTCTGGTCTGCATCCCCTTAACAATTGTATGTATTGAGCTGTACTGTACCCATTCTGCAATATGTTAAAGTTTTAAATCAATCAATCAATAAATAGCATTTTAATGAAACTACTGTATATATGTATGTCTCTAAATGTTTTGATGAATTTAAAATGGAGGACCCTTATGTAAAAAAGCCGAAAGTCTTTTTCTGGTCTTCATCCTCCTGTACTGTATTGTACCCATTCTGCAACCTTTTAATACAGTTTTCATTAATTCATTCTGACGGAAACATAATCATTTTGATTGACAGTCGAGTCTGCCAATGACGTCACACCGCTTGCACCCGCCCTGCTTTTCTTAGCACCAATCGGCAAGCGTTATTAGTTTTTGACTTCCTGAATGTCCCATGTGCTGAACATCAACAAAGCTACTAACGTTAGCTCCCCGCGGCTGTCGAGTAGGAGACCAGTGCTTCACAGGATGACTAAATGAGGCATAATGATTTTACTACAACGAATGTTATAATAAAAGCCTTTCCATACATCTGTCTGATTGAAAACTTTATTAACAGACCGCGGAATGGGCATATCTCAGCACAGGCTGAGATATGAACGAGTAACGTGTGGACAGATTGACGCGACACAATCCTCTTGGGCAAAACATCACGATATCCACGATACGTTGAAAAAGTGTATCGTTAATGAACTGTACCCGATATTTATACAATATCGTCATATCGCCCAGCCCTACTGTGGGCCCTCCCTCAGCTTGGGGCCCTGGGTTGTCCCCCCCCCCCCCCCCCACACACACACACACATACATCTACGGCCCTTGCATGTAACCCTGTCTGTGTGTGACCCAGTGGTCAGACCTCTATGAGGGATGTGACAGAGGAAAGGAATGGAGGTATTAGGGGCCATTACTGACAGGGTTAAGTGGTGCCACTCTGTCTGCGGCTGACTCTGAGCTGACCGGCTGGCTGGCTGGCACCGACCCAAGTCATTAAAGTCCCCTTGTCCTGGCCTGGGAAATGAAAATGGCTCGTATCTAAAGGCGAGCCGTTTGAGTCTGTGTTCCAACACGTTTAATACAGATATATCATTAGCTTCTTGCGTTCACCATTTGTGCCCAGTTGAGAGGATTATGCCAACTGCAAAAAAAAAAGGAAAACACAACACTGTCCTCAGTTACCCTGGGGAAGGGTCTTGTTACTCGCGATTGTCATTTGGTTATAATTAGAATTCAATACGAGTGTGGATATTACAATTTGAAAGAACACTTTACTTGATAAATACAAAGAAGGTTGAAGAATGTGTCTCACAGAGACAACAGAGACATTCAACGACCCACGTCTTTCACAGTATGATGAACTGCAGAGCATGTGAGCAGAGTTGAGGAACCGATCCACTCTCCATCCTCCACCTCCAACGCATCGCTCCGAATCCTGTTCCACTGTGAAAGCCCACACTGTAGTCAGTGTAGTGGATGAGGAGTGACTTTGGCCACTGGAAGCATGGATAAGCTGATGTGAGCAGGGGCGGAGCTAGGGGGTGGCTACTTGGGCTCAAGCCCCGAATGTTTTCTGAAAAGCCCTGAATCTATTTAAAAAAAAATTTAAAAAATTTAAAAAAAAAAACGTTTTTTTTTATTTTTATTTTTTTTTCAATTCATCATTGTTACATACAAATATGTTTGCACCAGATTTAGCAGAAGCTAATTTCCATCTGTGGTCTATCCAGCTGCTAACTGTATTTGAGTGAGTTAAGTCTTGGTGTCATGGTAGACTCAGACCTAAGCTTTAAATCACAATCAACAAGTTGACAAAAACTTAATTCTTCCACCTTAGAAACATAGCTAAAGTACGGCCATTTATAAATCAAAAGGACGCTGAAAACCAGATCCATGCCTTTATTTCAAGCCAACTCGACTACTGTAATGCACTCCTTACCGGCCTCCCGAAAAAATACGATGATAACTATTTTATTGCAATGCACTATTGCATTATTTTATTCTATTTTACTAACTATTTTATTGCACTGCACTATTTTACTTTGTATCAGTGAATCATAGACGCCTGGCCATAAGAGAATTCGGAGCATCTCTGCTCTCCCACTATTGAACTTGGGGGAGCAAAGGTATGCTCTTGCTCCACCACTTTTTGATCATATGAAAAATATGATATATCCCCCCCCAATATATAAATCTAACCATAACTACTGAGTTAACTGAGTTTTATAGTGAAACGAGCAGCTTTATTGGTCAAGATTGAAGGCTCTATATTGCAGGAAATTGCACGTACAGGTTAATTACCCCCTCCAAACCACCCCTTGCCTGCAAAAAAAAAAAAAAAAAAAAAAAAAAGGCGGGCACCTATCTGAGCTAAGCCCCGGATCTCCTATAATCCTAAATCCGCCCCTGGATGTGAGGTATATCATTTCCACCGTGGTACAGTAATGTGGGAGGGAATGGATAAGTGGACAGCCTATAATTGTCACTGTTGTGTAAGCCACCGATTATTTCTCCTGAAACTATCAACTTTGAAGGCAAACAAGCGTAGCTATGGGTGCCCACCGCCCCCACCGGTGTATGCTTAATAAAGCCAATTCATTTTATTTTGTTCATTTTTGCATATGAGTGCCCACATTCCTCAAATAAAAAAACGAATTTGTAGAATACCAAGTGCGTTATCAATACTTAGTCAGACAACAAATTAAACACATAAACGTGTAAACTTTGTATGATGAAGGAAGTGCATCACAAGAGTGAGGCTGCTGGGCCCCGAGGAGCTCACAGGACAGACCAGACCAGACCAGTCCAGACCAGACCAGACCAGACCAGACCAGACCAGACCAGACCAGACCAGACCAGACCAGACCAGACCAGACCAGACCAGACCAGACCAGACCAGACCAGACCAGACCAGTCCAGACCAGCAGTGTTCAAAGTGAGGGAAGATCTAGAGCTGCGGCGACATTGATCCATCAATGGAAGGACAGGAAATTAGAACCTAACGTTAACTCTGTCTGTCAGACAAATGGATAGGCCTCATTGGAAATTAATTAAAAACAGACATAGACGAACAGACACAACGGATCAATGTAGCCGCATAACGTTGAAGATCAAAGTAAGCGTTCTACAGATATTGAGCATCATCTTGTGTTGTCATGAGCTTATCAGCCTGTGGGAAAATGTCCTCACCGTGGCAGCCCTAATGCAGTGACTCTGTCCCTCTCACCTTGAAGTGAAAGCAAACAGCAGGCAGTGGGTGGGCAACCTTCAATTACAAATAACATGCCAGTACCCATATTAGCCTAATAATAAACCGGCTTTGGCAATGTTGTATCATGATTGGAACAGGGCCAATTCGAGTGGCCCTGGGGTGTTTGAGCGACAGGTTTTAAAATGCGCTTCTCACTCACATGAAATTAAAGGTGCTACGTTGACACTCCACTTCGCTGACAGACACGGTCATTTGTGTCCAAGTCGTGACGCTGTTGTAACTGTCTCATGATGACAGCATAATGACAATTTTATATAATGTTAACTAGGTGGCTTAGCAAAAAAAATTGGACGCGCCGGACAAAAGCACCAAATTTTTCCCACGTGTTCCTCATCATCATAACTTTCATTTTGGGGTAGGGGCCACGTCATCATGATGGATTTCAAGATGGCTGCCATGTAAAATCAAGGTTCTGCCCATTAATAAATATATTGGTCCATAGCGCGCTCAATATTTGAGCGAACACAAAGGTATTGGTATCCCTGTAAACTAGAGAAGCTAAGATTTCCATTGGTATCATTTTCATTAAGCCCAACTGTTGGGAAGGGGGTTTTAATAGGCAATGATTCAAAATTATGTAAAATGTTCACCTAGAAAAAACTGCCATGCTCATCTTCCAAAAGGTCCCTTGGCCGTTCACATGAATATATCAGAGTGGACATTGGTTTTATAGGTACCCACAAGCCTCTTCTTTCCAGACATACCCACTTTGTCCAACTTGCATGCTATTTGGGGAGATAATCAAGCAGGTTTGTGCATGTGGTACAAATGTGTCGAACATTCTAACAACTGCCAAAAATTTGAATGTTGGGTTAGGGTTTGTTGTTAGAATGTTGAACATAGAAGATCAATTTTGGTGTCAAAAATGTCACCAGATGAATATTTGTACCATTCTAACTAGGGCTGGGCGATATGACGATAATATATAAATATCGGGTACAGTTCATTAACACTTTGAGTGCCACGAGGTGGCGCCAGAGGTAGCGCTTCAATGCCACCATCGCTTAATATCGCCTAATCTATGTTTTAAATTATGTGTCTAATCTGCCCGTCGCTTATCAAAGAATCCTTTTCCAGTCAGTGCTGTCAAGGCAGATTGGTTTTTTATCGCTTCATTTCCGTTTGAGAGCATTTTGTAAGGCACCCGTTTTGAGGTAAAAAACAGTTCATTCTAGACCATTCTATGATAATCGTCTTTTACTGGAATATTCCAGAACGTTGATATTTGTCGGCCTATTTATGAATCGTTTTCAAATAAACGCTAGATGATCAATATTATCGGAACTATCGGAAACCCGAGATATCTCGTGAGTGGCAGTGAAAGTGTTAACGATACAGTTTTTTAACGTATCGTGGATATCGTGATGTTTTGCCCAAGAGGATTGTGTCGCGTCAACCTGGTCCACACGTTCAAACTTTTGAACAACGCCGCCCCCACACACACACTACTGCATCAAAGTTACTACTTATGACTAACAAAGGCATTCGTTTTGTGGCATTAACGTTATATAGTTACACGTTCAATAACATCAGCGTAGCAACATCCGTGGACGACATAGATAGCAAGCATTACTCTTTCATATCTCAGCCTGTGATGAGTTGTGCCCATTCTGCGGTCTGTTAATAAAGTTTTCAATCAGACAGATGTATGGAAAGGCTTTTATTATAACATTCGTTGCAGTAAAATCATTATGCCTTGTTTAGTCATGCTGCGGTGCGCTGGTAATCTAACTCGTCGGCCGCGGCGAGCTAACATTGTTGCTGTTGTTGAGCTCTCGTCAAAATCAATGGCGGACAGAGCGGAAAGTAAAAAACGAATAGCGCTTGCCGATTGGTGCTAAGAACAGCAGGGCGGGTGCAAGCGGTGTGTCGTAATTGGCAGACTCAACTGTCAATCAAAATTATTCTGTTGCCGGCTGAATGATTGAATGAATGAAAACTTTATTAACAAATTGCAGAATTGGTACAATACAGTACAGCTCAATACAACAACAGTGGACTGGAGGATGAAGACCAGAAAAAGACTTTTTTTACATAAGAGTCCTCCATTTTCAATTCATCAAAACATTTAGAGACATACAAATATACAGTAGTTTCATAAAAATGCTAAAATGCTATTGATTGATTGATTGATTGATTGATTCAAAACTTTATTAACATATTGCAGAATGGGTACAGTACAGCTCAATACATACAATTGTTAAGGGGATGCAGACCAGAGAAATACTTTTGTCTTGTTTACATCAGGGTCCCCCATTTTCAATTCATCATATTTCATATCTAAATCATATAATATCTCATTGCTAAATATATGCAATATATAATCTAATAATCCAATAATCTAAATCTAATATATAATATAAACATTTTAAATGTATGGGTATTTTATTTTGTCTTTAATGTTAGCTTGCAAACTCAAATACTGTCTTGGTAAGCCTCATAATGAATTGTTTGGGGAAAAAAAGAAAAACATCGTGATGTGTATCGTGTATCGCCGAAAGGTCAGAAAATATCGTGATATCATATTTAGGCCATATCGCCCAGCCCTAATTCTAACAACATATTTACATCATGTTTTACTTGTTTAACAGTCAGACATGCATGAATCGATTAGACATTTTATTAGGATCACTCTATAAGAACAAATTATCTCGTAAAGTTATGGCGGAGGGAGGTGGCACAGAGACATAGGAACTTCAATAAATTACATGTATTATTATTATTATTATTATTATTATTATTATCATAACTCTTTAGCCCATATAGGCGTATTTAACTGTTATGGAGTGTGGAACTAAGTATATGGTGCAAAGACTATGTGGGAATGATGTTGCGTATGACCAATATGCATAGGTGTGTGCAAGAGTCATACACACAAGAGTGTGTGCAAGAGTCCAGCATGTGTGCATGTGTGTGAGCAAGAGTCCAGAGGTAGGAGGGCTGGGGTCTGTGAAGCACAAGGGAGTGGTCCAGGGAAAGTTGGTTGGAGGCGTCACTGGGGAGCGAGAGGAAATATGAGTAAGTACGAGCTTGTAGCGAATGCGAGGCACCACAAAATACAAAACACTGGAAAAGCTTAATAGAATCAAGACTGTACCGTATATATGTGTCTAGGTTCTGGCACTGAGACCCATGGTATGCTGGCCTTGATCCTGGTCAGCATCCTCATCAGAGGGCAGGCGGTAGGAAGGCTGGAGTCCTGGAAGTATGAGGGAGAGGTCCAGGGAACGTCTGGGGGAACGTGAGGCTTGAGAGGGGTCACAAGGTGTCTTGACAGGTCCAGGGGAATCACTGAGGAGCAAAAGCAAACACTGGTAAGTGCGGGTTGTAGGTTGTAAGGCAGCACAAAATACAAAACAATAAAAGAAGCTTAATAGAATAGACTAGAGAACTAGAACTGTGGCCACGGTCTGGCACTGGAAACCATGGCACGCTGGCTTTGATCCTGGTCGGAATCTTCCTCAGCGGGCAGGCGGTAGGAAGGCTGGAGTCCAGGAAGCACAAGAGAGAGGTCCAGGGAATCTCCGGGTGAGTGCACAGAAGCTGTGACATCTGTCACAATGGCAGCTGCAAAGATCTGTGCATTTCCAATGTGCCTTCTTGCATGAGCACCTTGCACCACAACCACTTCAATTGCACTTCACAAGTTCATTGCAGGCTTTTGATGCCATCGGTAGATTGCTCCACACAGGAAGCCAGACCTCTCCATCCAAGGTCCATCCCCATCGTTCAGGACTGGGTGCTGGCTGTTGGGCCAGGTCAGACATCGCCCAGATCCCAGACTGGTAAGCAATTCGCTTTACATGTTGCAGAAGTGCATCTTGGGTAGGTGGAATGTGTTCCATGGATCTGTTTCTTTGACAGAACAACACTCGCCGTGCTCCATCGACAGGTTTCAATTCACTAGTCTTGTCATAGAGGATGATGGTAAAGCGCTCCAGAAGGTGAAAGTGCTGGGCTTCTATGATCACAGGAGTAAATGGATTTTCTGCCATGAAGTTGAAGGCCTCTGTGACTTGAGGGTAGGCATTCCAAGCCACATTTTATAACTTCACAGTAAAGGCTGACACATGGATGAAAGAGGTGCATCAGCGTATAGCGGAGTCTAGGAAGCACCAAGATGAGGTCAGGCCTGAAGACAGTGCATCCGGCGTTGTAAAAAGGAAAGGGTCTAGAGCACCATCCACTACATTTTCCAGAACATCATCTGCAAGCGTGCGTCTGAAAGTTGAATAGACCTGTCTCAAAACCCTGCCCCTTTTCTTGATCCTCCAATCACAACTGTCGCTTACCTCGGACAAACCAAGTTTGTCCGAGGTAAGCGACAGTTGTGATTGGAGGATCAAGAAAAGGGGCAGGGTTTTGAGACAGGTCTATTAGAGAGCGCTGAGTTGCTAGCCCAGGCTTCCGCTCTAAAGCAAAAACGACAACTGGATGAACAGGAGGCTCTGCTAAGAGCAGAGAGAGAGGATTTACAGGTCCATGCTGCTTTAGCTGCCGCAGAGGCTAAGTTCAAAGTAGTGGAAGAGTACGAGGGCCAGCGAGCCTCATCCAGAGTGTCCCGTAGGGATGGAGTGAACTCTTACATAGAGAAAAAGAAGCCCTTCGAATCACAAGCTCACGAGCAGGCTATGTCAGGCTATGTCTGAGTCATTATACGAAAATGTGCCATTTCCCATTCTTAAAGTTTGATTTTCACAAGTACTGTTTTAAAACCAACAAATTAAAATGACTGACACTTTTTAAATCCAGACATCCAGAACAATGTCAACTTTGCATTGAAAGTGCATTATTGTTAGATTTGCACTCTGGTTAGATGTATTTTTGTTGTACTGTACTTGACAATGTGTGTTATTGACGTTTTATTGTCACTAGTTTCATAGAAGACATGCTATAACAACATCTCAATATCGTTGAAAAAAAGGAAAAAGGCGATTTTGGGGGTTGCTGTCTCGCCTTAATTTATTCTAATTCAGTGATGCACACAACATACAATATATGTGTGAAAAACAGCAGAATGTAACAACAAAGAGTATAGAGTGCAAAATGCAATGCAATGTGTATGCATTACTTTGTCATCATGTCACAACGTTTTGACTGTCTAATCCTAACGGTGCTTATTCATCTGGGATCTCCTACTACCTACCCCCACCTCTCATCCAAACCCATTATGATTGATGGTTTCAATTCACCACTGGACATGTAATTTACTCTACTCGGCAGAAACGCATTTAGCGGCAGTTGTGATACTATTATTGTCAGCAGTCAAAACGTCAGGTAAAATCAAAAGGGAATCGCTGCTCATCAACGTCAATCTTATAAGATCTTCTCCCTCTATCTTATTCACTCCGCTTGAGAAACCAGGAATTCAGCGGCAGGCTTTCAGGGATTGCCTCAGGCCGCGCTATGCTGCTGATTCTATTTCATAATTAGTAGCTGGCTTATTATGGGCTGGTTGACCCGCAGTAGACCTCTCCTATGTGAGAGGAGGAGCAGGAAGGAACTAATTGCTGGAGACGCTCAAGTGTGGCTGGCGAGCTGGTGGTTGAATGAGGTGATTAATATGCAAGGAATGGAATGTCCTCCCCACATGCAAAGGAAGGCTCGCTTACTGGGAGTGGAGAATCTCTGTGGTGTGTGTGCGTGTGTGTGTGTGTGTGTGTGTGTGTGTGTGTGTGTGTGTGTGTGTGTGTGTGTGTGTGTGTGTGTGTGTGTGTGTGTGTGTGTGTGTGTGTGTGTGTGTGTGTGTGTGTGTGTGTGTGTGTGTGTGTGTGTGTGTGTGTGTGTGTGTGTGCGCGTGTGTGTGTGTGTGTGTGTGTGTGTGTGTGTGTGTGTGTGTGTGTGTGTGTGTGTGTGTGTGTGTGTGTGTGTGTGTGTGTGTGTGTGTGTGTGTGTGTGTGCGTGCGTGCGTGTGTGCCAGTGCCCCTGCCAATGTGTACATCTGTATGTGTTTATGGTCATAGTGTGTGTGTGTGTGTGTGTGTGTGTGTGTGTGTGTGTGTGTGTGTGTGTGTGTGTGTGTGTGTGTGTGTGTGTGTGTGTGTGTGTGTGTGTGTGTGTGTGTGTGTGTGTGTGTGTGTGTGTGTGTGTGTGTGTGTGTGTGCGCGCGATTATTTGGGTATGCATTTTTGTGGGCCTGTGTGTGTGTGTGTGTTTGTGATGGAGAGGGGCTAGAGGAAGAGAGACACACAGATCTACTCTGTTGCAGAGAGCGACTCTAGTTGTTTACAACCCACAGTAAATTTTCTAGAGGGGTCAGCGGTCAGGCATACACTCACCGGGGTTGGGGTTAAATCACTTCCAATGCATCCCATTACCATTTGTTATAATCATGAATAATTAACTTTCAATTGTTTGTTAGGAGGCTGGATAAGACAAGCTTATCATGGTACACTGCACATGATTTCATTTGCAAGTGACCTTCTGTGCCACAATTAGGGGTTCCTATGGGTTTACCTTAATTTACCTGCTAGTTCACTTAATTGTGGCATGGCAGGTCATGTGCAAATGCAGTCATGTCACATATTACATAGCTCAGTTTGAGGAAAAGCCATAAACAGTGCTGGGATTCTAAACACTGCACATTACATATACAGAGGATTCTAAACACTGCACATCACATATACAGAGGATTATAAACACTGCACATTACATATACAGAGGATTCTAAACACTGCACATCACATATACAGAGGATTATAAACACTGCACATTACATATACAGAGGATTATAAACAATGCACATCACATATACAGAGGATTATAAACATTCCACATTACATATACAGAGGATTATAACATTGCACATTTACAAAATTGTGATTGAAGTGATTGAAGTGATTGATTGAATGAACATTTTATTAACAGATTGCAGAATGGGTACAATACAGTACGGCTCAATACACACAATTGTTAAGGGGATGCAGACCAGAGAAAGACTTTTGTCTTGTTTACATCAGAGTCCCCCATTTTCAATTCATAATGAATTTTAAGTAAGGTTGCAACTTGCTCCATGCAATCCATTCTTTGTGGATCTAGCCCTTTAAGACTTTCAGATCTATTAGTGCAGTGGTTCTCAAACATCTTCATGTGAAGGACCCCGATATTGATATGTAACAGGCCATGGATGCCCATTTCCTAAGATTCTGTCCAGGGACCCCGATCTGAGAATATATTAGTTGTTAAATAAAATTTAGTTGAGAATTCCATAACTGTCTTTAGGCGTGGAGGAGAGGGTGAAATCAAAAGTTATTAATATGCATTGTTTTGTTGTGCTAACTGCTGTGAAGAAAGTGAAGAAATGATTAGTGAAAACAAATTCCCATTTTTCTGGGACCCCCCCCCCTCAAGGACCACTGGCGGTCCCTGGACCCCACTTTGAGAACCACTGTAGGCCTATTAGTGTATCAAGTTTGTGATGTTTTCTGTCGACCTAATCAGGCGAAGAGACTTTGTAAATTAAATTAATTGAATATGAATGTTTTAAACATAATTCTACTTGTATCATCACCATCTCAATTGAGTATAATATGCTAGATTAAGATGTGATGATACAAGTAGAATTATGTTTAAAACATTCATATCAATTCATATTCAAGTTATTTCAACACTGACAACATTTATTGAAACTGTGATACAGTAGATAAACACTTTTTTCTTAAATGATGGACATGGAGGTTCTACAGTGATATGAAACATCATTTGAATCAATCTTCCGGGGCATACGTTCTCTTATGCTTGACTCAACCCTGGGAGAAGGAAGCCATGCAGCCCTCTCTCTCTCTCTCTCTCTCTCTCTTCTCTCTCTCTCTCTCTCTCTCTCTCTCTCTCTCTCTCTCTCTCTCTCTCTCTCTCTCTCTCTCTCTCTCTCTCTCTCTCTCTCTCTCTCTCTCTCTCTCTCTCTCTCTCTCTCTCTCTCTCTCTCTCTCTCTCTCTTCTCTCTCTCTCTCTCTCTCTCTCTCTCTCTCTCTCTCTCCTCTCTCTCTCTCTCTCTCTCTCTCTCTCTCTCTCTCTCTCTCTCTCTCTCTCTCTCTCTCTCTCTCTCTCTCTCTCTCTCTCTCACACACACACATCCCCCACACACATGATCGCTCTCTCGCCTGCTCATCTTCTGGCTCACTCTATTGTCTGGTTGCTGCTACCCCCCCCCCCCCCCCTATCTCTCTCTAACACACACAGACACACACACACACACACACACACACACACACACACACACCACACACACACACACCACACACACACACACACACACACACACACACACACACACACAGACACACACACACACACACACAACACACACACACACACACACACACACACACACACACACACACACACCACACACACACACACACACACACACACACCCACACACTCACACAAACGCCCTGCTACATATCTTTTGTCAGTGAGGAGGAGGACATGGGGGGCGCTTAGTGTTTGTTATCAACGTCCATCTCTCACCGCAGAACACGGCATCAGACAAATACACCCATGCATTCTTCCTTGACAGACACCCATCTTCTGCCTACTACTGTATCGTACTGTCCCGGACTGTATGTACTACAATGACCTGG
>NC_140165.1:204692320-204759163 GCF_963971535.1 Notolepis coatsorum
TGCCATTTCTAACAAACAGAGCACTGGTGATCGATGAGAGATGATAATAGTTTCTAAAGACTTTTGGACTGATGGATGGCTGTCATTGTTTTGTCTCACTTGCTCAATTCTTAATTGCCTAATTAATGCTAAATTATTCTCATGATGTGCCTTGGCAACTACTCTGGCACATTGCCACAACTCATTGTACGTGGTTGTTATTTAATGATCACCTGCTAGTTGATAACAATCACCTGTTGAAATAGAGTAACATCTGAACTTGAGTTGTAGAAAAACTTGTTACTCAAGTTTTTCTGTAGTAGTTAGTAGTCCATAAGTAGTATTTCCCAGAAATTCGTATGGCTTAAAAAACTCCCGAGATCCATAGCATTATGTAGTACATTTCATAAAGATTCATAAAAAAAATTAGTGATTATGAGTGATTTTGGTAAACTGTGTACAAAAGAAAATCTCAGTTTTCTCATAGACTTCAATTAATTTGGCAGTTTTTCTCTTCCTGTTTTCGCTCGTGAGTTTTTCACCTAGATCCCTGATTCGTACATCCCCAGGTGGGGTATAATTGGAAATCCACACTCATTGGCTACAACCCTGTCCAATCATTTTCGAGATCACCAAATGATTGACAGAACTAGATCCCCAAGAGTCTGGAGTAGTATTTGCACAATATCGTGTACTTTGCGCAAGCCTCAAATTTCGGCATGTAACTCGAGAACCACTGAACTGATTGTGAGGATTGTCACCCGAAAGCGCTATCGACAGGCAACAAATGGGGCTTTAATTTGATATATATATTGTATTAAAAAATATGCACACCCGAGCCACTAGAGGTCCCCAAAGTGCCGGTGGGCAAATGGTCCTCAAAAGGGCCGACATGTGGGCCCTTGCAGCTTAAGTCTAATAGTTTATTATTTGTGGACATTTATGAATACACACAAAGAAATTACCAGATCTGTCTTTTCATGTTTAACAAATTATTTGTTAAGACATTCATAAAACATCTATAAATCATTTGCAGATGCTATTGTGTGCCCTAATCTAAAGTGAATACTATTCATCATTAACACATGTCTAATACAGTTAATTATTTATTGACTTTTTCATCACCTGTTACAAATGTAGCTTTCGGAGCCACCCTTCTTTGTGACATCAAACAGTGACAGAATTAGGACTATAGATAAATGCAATTGTATTAACATATAAAATACATGTGCACACATAACATATATTAATTAGTGTAACCTGGGGGACACTAGGACCCAGGAGTAGTATGTAGAGCGAGTCTCACATGAATGAGACTTCACGTTTGTTCTCGTCAGTTTGAATGGAAGCTACATTAGCAGAGCCAAGGAATTATTTTGTGCTGCCCCACGCTTTTAAGGTATGAGCAGGCTAAACACCTTTTTTGTTGGTAAATATATTATTCCATCATTTCCGACCTACAACTTATTGTCGTATATTTTGTGTAGATGTACTTGATGGATTGGATCTTTCCTCATTCCTGTGAATGTAGTTGCTGGCTGGCTAATGTGCGCTCAGTACAATATGTAGTATGTGGGCCGACGTGTATAAGATATTCCTTTATTGATCCCCTTGGGGAAATTCAGGCATCATAGCAGCATGGGGGATGGGGGGGGGTATAGGTAGTAAAAACAACACAAGTAGTGTAAACAAATAAGTCAATATAATTTACTATCTAACTAACTGAAATATACAGTATTCACAGTATCACATAAGGTGCAGTATGCATAAGGTAGTGTTATAATTTACTATCTAACTAACTGAAATATACAGTATTCACAGTATCACATAAGGTGCAGTATGCATAAGGTAGTGTTATAATTTACTATCTAACTAACTGAAATATACAGTATTCACAGTATCACAGTACTCACATAAGGTGCAGTATGCATACGGTAGTGTTATTGTCCTTTTTAGGTTCCTATTAGTTCTAGGGATGCACCGATATGAAAATTGGCCGCCGATACCGATACCGATTGTTCAACTAACACTATCGGCCGATACCGATACCGATATTTGTATATTTGTATATAAGTATTTTATTTTTTTTTATTTTTATTTTTTTAATGAAACTACTGTATATTTGTATGTGTATGTTTGTATTTGTAGGCCTCTTTACTTACTTAAAAAAAGGAAACATCAAGAAATATGTTTATGGTATCACTATCTCTCTCCCAGTATCGTCTTGCGGCCTGCAGAGGGATACTATTTTCTCAACCAGAGCTTTCAACCAATGCAATGGAACCATTCTGGCGGCCTGCAGCGGGATACCATTCTCTCAACCAGAGCTTTCAACCAATGCAATGGAACCATTTTGATTGACAGTCGATTCGGCCAATTACGCCACACCGCTAGCACCCACCTCCTGCTGTCCTTACCACCAATCGGCAAGCGTTTATTCATTTTTCTACTTTCGGGCATGCCGCCATTGTTCTGTTTGCGAATGCGAGAGCAGAACACACTTAACGTAGCTACGTTAGCTGCCCGGCCCGCCGACCGGCGCTCCACAGCAACAGCATGACCAAATGAGACATAATGATTTTACTGCAACAAATGTTATAATAAAACAAAGCCTTTCTATACATTTGTCTGGTTGAAAACTTTATTAACAGATTGCAGAATGTGTAGTTGGGTACGGAATGAGCAACGGAATGGAACCGAGCTATGAACGGACTAATGGAGTAATGCCTTGTTTACTGCTATCTTCGGGTAAATAATATGCTTGTTATTGAACGTGTAACACTAACTATATAACGTTAATGCCACAAAACGAATGTTTGTGTCGTTTTAACAGCAGATACTTTCTTCTTTCTGGGGAGTTGTGTTATTAATAGCATTGAACAGCTAACCGAAAGCTAGCGTTAACTATTGTTAAAGGTTTAGCCATAATGTTACCTTGGCTAAAGTTGGGGCTATTCATAATGCAGCAATAATGGCTGCAGACCTGCAAGCAAAGTACAGCAAGTTGGCAAAGGAGTAGTATTCCAACGCAAATCACATTTTCACCAGTAACGTTAGTCTTGCATCTCCCGGTAGCTAATGAACGGACTCGGAGTAATGCCTTGCTGCTATGGGTAATAATAATATGCTGATGTTATTGTCCGTGTAACACTAACTATATAACGTTAATGCCACGAAACGAATGCCTTGTTAATCATAAGTAGTTACTGATGCAGTAGCTTGTGTGTGTGTGTGGGGGACGGCGGGCGTTGTGCAGGTAGGTCGCGAGTGAACTTTTTTTTTTTTGCCTTTTGACGCTACACAAATTGATGGGTATTTATCTGCGACTGCTATCGGCACATTTGAGCTTATCGGCCGATAGGCCGATAGCAGTCAACAAGGCACTTATCGGCCGATACCGATACCCGACCGATATATCGGTGCACCCCTAATTAGTTCTAGTTGGATGTATGGCAGCAGTCCCTGCCCACTGTTGGCCGCTGGTATGAAGAACTGTCCGAGGCGGTTAGTTGAGTGTCGGGGGCGTATGAGTCTGTGGCTGAATGTGCTTCTCATCTTGACTAGCTCGTCAAGATCGTATGCTACATGAGGGTAATAATTATTTGTATTTTCAGGCTGTATAGGCATTACATCAGAGTCAAGGTAAGAACACTATATATAAAATTTTGCGTTGATTTGATATTTATTTCTCCCGCAATCAAAGCTATCTGTGTGGACCGTGTGTGGCATCTGTTCTCACTGACAGTCGACGGCGTTATTAGATCCATAGCTATAATATAAAATATAGTTTTAGGACTCGCAAGTTTGGCATTCTAAAACTAGATCCATTGAATAAAGACCTGGCGCTGAAGGGGGATCAGCGCCCCCTGCTGATGGCGGGCATTGTGTTAAACAGATCTTTTTCAAGTTCCAAGTTTTAATACTTTTATCAACATGAGAGTCAACAAATGATTGCTTTATGTAGCCATTTACAGTAACACAAAAGGATGACCCTCATGCATTGCAAATTTGCATCAAATTCAAAACAGAGTGATGCACAAAATAACTTGAATAAACAATGAATAAAGTGCGCATGAAATAATAGGGGAGAGAAAATGTTAGGAACTTGTTACATTCACCCACACAAGGGCTGAGTACTCACACCCCCCCTCTCTCTCTCACACACACACACACTCTCCCAGCTCTCTTTCTCTCTTGCCCCTTCCTCATCTCTCTCACCCCCCCCCCCTCTCTATCTATCTATCTCTCTCTCTCTCACACACACACACGCACGCACGCACGCACGCACGCACGCACGCACGCACGCACGCACGCATGCACGCACGCACGCACGCACGCACACACACACACACACACACATGCACGCACGCACGCACGCACACACACACACACACACACACACACACACACACACACACACACACACACACACACACACACACACACACACACACACACACACACACACACACACACAGACACACACACACTTTGAGTCAGAAAAAAACAGTATCAATGAGAGTATCAAAAAAAAGTTACAAAAATAAAGAAATGTCTTCTAAAAAGATAATTGTGAGTTAAAAGAAATAGTGCCGTTAATAGAATCATGCCTTAACGCGTTAATACCGCGTTCACTTTGACAGCCTTAATTATTACCCTCATGTCATCATCACATCACATATACTGAGCACACATTAGGAACAAACATAATTCACATGTAACGTTAGCAGCCACCACATCAAGTACGTCTACACAAAATATAGGACAATAATTGTAGGTCGGAAATGATGGAATAGATTGATGTAGTAGATAATCGTAATGTTCTAGGAGGCACATATTTGACAAGAGAATTGGCAATGTAGCTTGGTCCTGTTCCATTTAGTGATTTGTATATAAGGAGGAGGACCTTGAAAATTCGATATGATAACACCACGACTTGTAACTGTGGGTGTAATCCAAGGAGTAAATTGCCCCATATTGCTCTGTAACATTTCTCCTTTTGTTATAGGGCCGACTAGTAGGATTCCAGTTTTGTCCTCATTTCATTTTAAGCCCGAAGGGTCCGGTACTGGACCCACAATGACATCACACCATAAATCCATCTCTACAGAATGTATGAATCTTTTTTTTTAGTGTAGCCAAGAGTAAAGACCCTAACCCTGTCAAAACAGCAGTCAAAATGTATATTTTCAGCAATACGTTTGTTTACCAATGGTTAACTTTAAAGTGTTATTAGTGAGATATGAGTTATAGAAATCTAGTCGGAAAAAGACAAGAATTGACGCTAGGAAATAAAGCCAGCATTTTGTTTGTAGTCCTATGAGGAGAGGAGACCCAGGACTTTCGATGGGCTTTCAAATACAAAAAACTACACTTCCTATCTCATGCCAGCCCCTGTCAATCATCTGACTTCTGGATTTACTTTTGAATTTATCTTATTTTTTGGGATTATCTCCCACAAAATTTAACGTTATTTCCATAAAACAGAACGCAATTAGTTTCTCTACCTTTCTGTGAACGTCTAGCAAAAACGGTGTTGCAATCTGATGAAAAATGGTGGAGAAATCTACATTATAAAAAAGTAACTGAGATTTCATTCATGGTTTGTGAATCACGTCTGGTGATACTAAATCCAGATTGAACTCTGCCATTAGAAAGGGGAGATTTGGCCCGATCCATAGATGTACGACTTGGCCATAATAAGGTAATTTATAGGCCTGATATTCTATATTCTATAATCATATTTCAAATAGCATGTGTCTGGATGGCATAATTCAGTACTGTATCTACAAAATATCCTGTTTAATCATCTTCCCTTCATTCATTTGCTTAGATTTCAATCTCAAGAAGGTGCTGAATGAGCTCAGTGGCAATTTTTCATGTCTGGTCATTTTTAGCATGGTGTTATTCACAGTCAAAGATGAAAAAATAAAATAAAATGTATATTCTCCTTTGGTTCATCACAATTTAAGAGAGGGCTTAAGAGGTTAAAGTTGGTGGTCATCCATTTGTTTATTGCTAAGGGACAAATGAGTGTAGTGAGAAATCTGGTTCATTGGATCATTTGGTTCAGCAGAGATGTACAATTTTGAAAAACATACAGTGCATTGTGTTTTATAATGATGTCCCCAAGTGGCAGCATAGTGAGAATAGTGAACCAAGGCAGCTCCCTTGTTAATGTGGAAGTACCATGACTGCTGGTCCCACGTCAGCCCAGCAGTTGTTTACTTCTGCATCTGTTGCACGACTGCTGGTCCCAGGTCAGCCCAGGAGTTGTTTACTTCTGCATCTGTTCCATGACCGCTGGTCCCATGTCAGCCCAGCAGTTGTTTAACCCCTTTAGACCTAAAACGCCTGCTAATAATGCATTATATAGCCTGTATACACACATAATGTGTTTCCCGGTTTCAATGGGTTAAATCAAATCAAATCAAATGTATTTGTAAGGCCCGACAACACACGTTAATGTCCACATGGGCCGGACACGTCTTCTTTAAACCAGTCAAGAAGAAACATCACAATAAATCAAGAACAAAACTAAAAACACCATGAAATCCAAAATAAAATGAAATATAAATAAATGCAAAACTCCCAGACATACCCCACGCGAAGGTAATGAAACACTCACTAAAAACCTAGCAATAGGAAAAAAGCACCACAGGCAATGTGGAGGGGAGAAACCTTAGAAGGGCCGTTAAAGGGGGGATCTCCCTTCTTAGATGTCGGTGATAGTGGTGTTGCTATAAAACAGGTGAAACAGTTGGTAAGTATGTACATATACGTGTAATAAAACACAAATATGTACATGCAATAGCAACTGGGGTACATAAGAACATTTTGAAAGATTGAAAATAGAATAGAGCTGATAACGGATCCATTTGAGGTATGGGGCAACAAAGAGAGGATCGTATCCTCTCGGCCATCACCACGGGACGTCCACCATTTTGGTCATCACCACGAGACATCCACTCACAGGGAGACAGGGAGACGGGGACAGGCATTAGACAGTCTGCGTGTGTGTGATGGGCATACACAGCAATAGATACATGTAGTAAGCATATATGTGAATAGAATAGATACATGTAGTAAGCATATACGTGAATAGAATCAGAGTATATAAGAGAATTGTGAAATTAAGTAATGAATAGAACTAAGAACAACTGCAAGCATATGTATACAGGATGGGATACAAGACGATGGCTCAGGGCCATATGCCCCGAGGGGGCAGGAGAAACCACTCAGAATAGGTCAAGGCAGAGCAGGTATGGTTCGACGCTGCAGGTCAGACAGAAGGCGTTATGAAGCTGATCCATGATCTCAGTGGTGCACATAACCAATGTGGGGGTAGAACAGTCACTGCAATCTTGGCCATCACCCTGAGACATCCACCACCTTGGCCAACACTACGAGTCAACCACTCAGAGAGATAAGGAGATGGGGACAGGGGTTAGAGAGTTCCCATGTTTGTAGTGGGCGGAATTGGAGCAATAAATACATGTAATAAGCATATGCATACATGGTGACAATAGAATCAAAATATATAAGAGAATTGTGAAATTAAGTAATAGATATAACTAAGAACTACTGCTAGCGTGTACATGATGAGATACAGGATGATGGCTCAGGGCCATATGCCCCGGGGGGGCAGGATAAACCACTCAGAATTGGTCAGGGCAGAACCGGTACGGTTCGACGCTGTAGGTCAGACAGAAGGTGGTATGAAGCTGTTCCATGGGACCAGTGGTGCTTATGTCCAGTATGAGGTAGAAGGTCACTGGAATGTCTATCAATATATTCATTCAAAGAGACAGGGACAGGGGTTAAACAAATTCTCCCATCTCTGCAGAAAAAGCAGACATGGGAGCAGATAACAGACATCCTAACTAAACTAAACAAATTAAGCTACAGATTAAGTTTACTTCTGCATCAGTGACTAAACCTTGGTAATATAAATACCTTGGGTAAATTACAAAACAAACATGGTAGTTAGTGAAGCCTCTGCATTTAGACCATGGAACTAAACTCTCTACTCCATAGCCTTCCTCTATATGCATGATTAAGTAGCGAGTTTGACAGCTGATATTTCTGCCAAATTGCTGTGTTGAATCATTGACCCACATGTTTTCAATGTAACCCTGGTGCAACCCAGTGTTTATGCTGACACTCCCAACTAAACCCTCACCATTAGCTTCTTATTATCTCTCTTTAGTCTCATATAACATTCCATGACTGCTGACACAATGCAAAGAGTTATGAACAGAATACAGTTTTGAATGAACAGATTGAATTCATAGCATGTATTACAGACAGAGCAAGGCAAATTGCAGTGGAATAATACAAATTCACAACAAGGGTTACAGACAGAGCAAGGCAAAATCGCAATGGAATAATGTGTGAATGGCATCCTTGTAGGCCTATCTACTGGAAACAATGTGAGCCTATCGTCCTGTATATTTGAATGTTGCTAAGGTTGATAGGATGTGAGTCTATTGTCCTGTATATTTTAACGTTGTTAAGGTTGATATGATGTGAGCCTATTTGTCCTGTATATTTTGATGTTGCTATGGTTGATTTTTGTTTTACTGTGACATTACCATCTTATATATCTGATACACTGATTGTTGGGTACCAGCCTATATATGTATATGGTAATTAGGCTCTGATAGTTGGGTACCATCCTATATACTTACAGTATATGGTCATTTGGCTGATAGATGATTCCCATCCTATATATTTATATTGTTATTAAGCTGATATTTGGGTACCATCATATATATGTATATAATACTTAGGGTGATAGTTGGGTATCATCCTATATATTTCTATAATAATTAGGCTGACACGTGGGTATACTCTCTGTACCTGTGAATACCCTCATCTATTCCTTTGCCTCTATGCATAACTTCTGTATTAAGTATAGATGCCAGGGCCCTCATTCATCAACGTGTTCTACGCACAGATTTGTGCTTACCCTGTGCGTACGATCATTTCTAAGCAAAGAGTGGGATTCATCAATTTCAACTTGAACTTGACTCCGTGCTTACGTCTACGCACAGGTCAGACCATGCGTACCTGGCGCCCAGTGGTAGAATATATTATTACAACAAGGAAATGAGCTTCTGTCCATAATAACACTGGCATGTTCTGTACGAACCGTAGTTCATTATAGTTCATTGTAAAATAGCAACAGTAGTGTACTTATGGTCAAAACCCTATAAATAGCATTTGGAATAATAGATCTTTCTCTCAGAATGAATGCAGCATGGTTTATATAGCGTTATCGGAATATACAGGGTGTAGGCTACTGACTGACTGCGCTCCGCGTAGCTTGATTGATTGATTGATTGAAAAGTTTATTAACAGATTGCAGAATGGGTACAGTACAGTACAGCTCAGTACATACAATTGTTAATTGGGGATGCAGACCAGAGAAAGACTTTCGTCTTGTTTATATCAGGGTCCCCCATTTTCAATTCATCATAAATCATAAAGCTCAACTCGTTATTATTTTGCGCAGACCGCAGAAACACGGGAACGTTTTGATTATATTTAAAAGGCTTTACGTTAAACGAAACAAGTGGAATTTCGAAGCTGTAAGCAGAATACAAGTCATATGAATATAGTGTTCTTCCCCCTTTTTACTGTATAAGAAAGAATAGAAAACGCATTGCAATGACACCAGATAGTGGACAGACTATGTATATGATGGGATTCAAGTTCGCGTTTTTGTTGATCATAGGCATGCTGTCAGAGTATGATATCTTAATCAAACATTCTAGAACATTTGTCGTCACAGATCATGTCCTAATAGAACATAGGCTATGGCTATCGTGATATTGTGTGGACTGTTATTATTACTGTATACCGGTACTACCCATTGTGACAACAGCCTTGTGAGTCCCGCACACAAACATGATGGAATTCAAGTTCATGTATTGAAAGGCAGGCTACATCATACATGCAGTGAGATTCATTGTTCTTGTATATGCTCTCGTATTATTGTTTATATAGGCTACCCAATACTGACATCAAAATAGATTGTAGTATGCCTCTAGAAATCATATGCAGCAGGTAGAAAATTGACGGGAGATCCATCGCGATTTGGAATAAAATTGAGGAGAACTTTAATCCCTGGGTATTAATCAAACAACACGGGAAAAGGCAGTCATATTCCAGCGCGGTATTTATTAGTGTTTGCGCTGCCCAGGCAGCAATGGTTAATAGATATCATATCCGACATCACCGTAAGTGTACACGTCTGTCAGCCTGTCTCATGACACACTTCCCTCGGCGTAGTCAATTTTTCCACATTTCATGGGTGTATTCCATTACCGTATATGGTTAATCGGGGCGTTTCTGGTATGCAAATACGTGAAAGTGTGCACGAGCCTCGGCGCAGAGCCAAGGTGGGATTCATCATGACAGGTGTGCGTAGAGCCTGCGTACGCACGTGTGATGAATCCCGACTTCCCTGTGCGTACACTGGTTCTACATTCCGTGCTTGGGCCCTGGGCCCTCATTCATCAATGTGTGCGTAGAACATGTTCTATTTCCACACGTAAGCACGGAATGTAGAACCAGTGTACGCACAGGGAAGTCGGGATTCATCACACGTGCGTACGCAGGCTCTATGCTCCTCCGTGTTGATGAATACCACTTTGTTCTACCGTCAATGCTCGTGCATGATTATCCATATATGGTCATGAAAGTGAGGAAACACCCCCCATGGGATGTGAAATAATGGACTGACCCGAGCGGAACTCTGAGAAACTCCACGGAGATTGTTCACTGCTGTCGAACCAAAAAGACACTATCGCGTATTATGGGATAAATAAAAGGCGGACTTGTAAACGGTGATGTCAGATATCAACGGCTCCCTAAGACCATTGCTGCAATTCTGCCTGGACAGCTCAAAATACTAATAAAGACCGTTCGTTGACCACTGTTTGGCGTTGGTTGTGTGTCATTATAACCGTGCTGTAATATGAATGCCTTTATTAGTTGTGTTCGATTGGCTATATGATTTTTAGAGGCATCTATTTTGTTGTCGGCTAATAAAGACCGCGCTGGAATATGACTGCCTTTTCCCGTGTTGTTTGATTAATACCCAGGGATTAAAGTTCCCCTCAATTTTATTCCAAATCGCGATGGATCTCCCGTCAATTTTCTACCTGCTGCATATGATTTCTAGAGGCATACTACAATCTATTTTGATGTCAGTATTGGGTAGCCTATATAAACAATAATACGAGAGCATATACAAGAACAATGAATCTCACTGCATGTATGATGTAGCCTGCCTTTCAATACATGAACTTGAATTCCATCATGTTTGTGTGCGGGACTCACAAGGCTGTTGTCACAATGGGTGGTACCGCCCGGTACAGTAATAATAACAGTCCACACAATATCACGATCCATGCCATAGCCTATGTTCTATTAGGACATGATCTGTGACGACAAATGTTCTAGAATGTTTGATTAAGATATCATACTCTGACATCATGCCTATGATCAACAAAAACGCGAACTTGAATCCCATCATATACATAGTCTGTCCACTATCTGGTGTCATTGCAATGCGTCTTCTATTCTTTCTTATACAGTAAAAAGGGGAAGAACACTATATTCATATGACTTGTATTCTGCTTACAGCTTCGAAATTCCACTTGTTTCGTTTAACGTAAAGCCTTTTAAATATAATCAAAACGTTCCCGTGTTTCGGCGGTCTGTGCGCAAAATAATAACGAGTTGAGCTTTATGATTTATGATGAATTGAAAATGGGGGACCCTGATGTAAACAAGACGAAAGTCTTTCTCTGGTCTGCATCCCCTTAACAATTGTATGTACTGAGCTGTACTGTACTGTACCCATTCTGCAATCTGTTAATAAACTTTTCAATCAATCAATCAATCAAGCTACGCGGAGCGCAGTCAGACAGTAGCCTACACCCCGTATATTCCGATAACGCTATATAAACCATGCTGCATTCATTCTGAGAGAAAGATCTATTATTCCAAATGCTATTTATAGGGTTTTGACCATAATTACACTACTGTTGCTATTTTACAATGAACTATAATGAATTACGGTTCATACAGAACATCCAGTGTTATTATGCACAGAAGCTCATTTCCTTGTTGTAATAATATATTCTACCACTGGGCGCCAGGTACGCATGGTCCGAGCTGTGCGTAAATATAAGCACGAAGTCAAGTTCAAGTTGAAATTGATGAATCCCACTCTTTGCTTAGAAATGATCGTACGCACAGGGTAAGCACACATCTGTGCGTAGAACACGTTGATGAATGAGGGCCCAGGTCTCTGATACAATGGCTTATTGTTTCCTTCATACTATACTATATATACACTATGTAGCGACCGTACCAATACTTAAGTGTTTTTCTGTTTTAATCTAATAATCGTTCTTTCCTTTTCCTTTCATTTCACCTCTGTCCATGTTCTCCCCTGGATTGATGGGTGCTGCTCTGAAAATCTGTCTCCTCCACTACGAACCACTTGACCTGAATGTTCCACCAAAGGTAAGAGATTTCTCAGAGTCACCTCTTGCTCTTCTCTTTTCAGCTCCGAAAAGGACATGTCCAGAATTCCTTAATATTTCTTAGTATATTCTCAGAGTTCAGTGAGGATTATTATGTACTGACGATTTTCAATTTCTATCTTGGTCGGATATACTTTTGAAACAGACATTGAAATAGTGTATTCAATTAGTCTCAGGTAAGTTATCATTACAAAAACAAATATTCATTCGGCGCCAGCTATTCGTTTGGGCCCGCTGTAGCTAGGCCACGCTTTAAACGATAGGACTGTGTCACCTTGTTTGTAGAGCTCTATAACTATATTCTATATTATAGCTATGGATACAATACTATGGCCCATTTGACATCACCTATCTATCATTCAATATGTGAAAAATAATAAATGTTTCCATCTATACGTTCCCGTGTTATACCGTGGTGAATATAAGTTTGGTTTTAGAGCGGTCTAGGGTAATTCATGAAATGCTGAGTTATACGTCAATTCCACTATCGACGTTGCCATTTCTTGCCTGTACACGCTATTATTACGAAATCAAATCTAAATCATAGGTATTATGTTCCATCATGAATGCATGAAAGGGGGGGGGGGGGGGGGGGTCGTTTCTGATTATTTGATTGTCAGTAACGGCATTCGTATTGAACCCAAAAAACTCTTATCAGCCCGATCGGTATAAAAGCATTGCAGGATCAAGCAAACATTTATGTCAGATCGTTCTTACCTGTGATTGGGAGTATTCCAAAAATAATATTCCAATTGTTTGATCGCCATCTGGTACATCCAATGTTCATTTGGCCCTCGGCATAATCCACCACAACATATGGATCTGGGATATTTGACGCGCTTCAATAGAACCGGGAGAGCGGCTGCCCTTGCCCGACAAGGAAACATGAAACCGGAGACATTTGGCCATTACACAGGCCAAGATACAAGGGTGCTCAATACCGCCGTCTAGCGGGATGCGGCCGATATTGCACTTTGGCGACCTCAGACTCATTCCCTATGGTAACACAGAGGTCCGTGGATGAATAATGAATAAAAATATCGAATAAAGGAATAAACGACCAAAACCCGGGATATCTCGGGTCTGGTGCCGAATGTGTTAAATGGGCTGACTAATTTAACGATTATGTGCTGATTAATTTATGTCTTATGTGATAAACCCCACCCATCTTGCACTCGCACACTTTTTGAATGCTGTTTGACCAAGGTATAAACTCATGGGAACAACGTTACTACAGTAACTACACACTATGTACTCATTCCTGCATGCTGACATGCATGAGGCAGATGTGATAAGAAGTGAACAGCTACCCAGTATTGGATCACACCGCTGCCTATTCTTGAAAGTGGGTTTAAAATAGAGATGACACATTGCAGGCAATGAATCACAGCACAATTTTCACAGGTATGCTTGCTACACATTCACATGTACTCACACACACACACATAAGCATATGAGTGTACCCACACACACACACACACACACACACACCCACCCACACACACACACACACACACACACACACACACACACACACACACACACACACACACACACACACACACACACACACACACACACACACACACACACACACACACACACAGGGGACAGTTTAGAAAACTTGAAGAGTTTCAAGTTTTCAAGTGTCACTTTAAATATACTGCCCCCCCCCCCTCCCAAAGTGTCAAGGCTGTGTCCCTCCAAAACAGCCCTCCCCCGAACCTTTTTGATGTGACTCAAGGATTCCCAAAAGCGGCCAAATTACTCATCCGCACGAAAAGACCAATAGCTGGAGGAAAGCAGGCTTGAGCGGCCGTGGAGCTGTCTGTCACAAGGCTGCAGGTGTAGTTCCCCATGTCTGTTAGTGGCCGCTTGAGTTAGAAGCGTTGTCACTGCTGGTTAAGTGGAAGGAAATGTCCGTGCCCTTTTTAGTCGGGGCAGGAGAAGGATACGGCGTTATCTTACTGGCAGAAGGAACACTGTGCTCATTTGTCCTCCTGCAAAAACGTGAAACGTAACTGGAGCTTTTGAAAAAGAAAAGGAAGGAAGGATGAATGAAAAAAGGAAGGAAGGAAGAAAGAAAGGACATAGCACTGAACACGATCAGGGACTGAAAGCTCCATATTAGAAGCTTATCAGTATTTGGTGAGGGCCTCATCGTAACCATGACATTACGGTACAGTAGCTCTCAAGGTAGCTATAATTGATGGTAATATATACTCGCTCTCCTGCAGTAAGCGCTGAGATAGAAATATAGCCCCCTCTGCTTCCCATGTGTGGTTTATTAGTACAGCAGCGTCCACGTTGTGTTGATCTGGAACAGCAGCATTGCAGTTTGTTCATACCCAGCATGGAGTGTACACTACTGTTTCTCTTTCAAGATAAAACATTCATGTGAATATATATAAGTATACATTAAAAACAATTCTCATTAATTCTAACAATTCTGTGAGCAGAATAAGTCCTGAGAACAGCAGGGGTTAGCATATTAGTCCAGTACTCTGTCATTCTTCATTAAAGTCTAATGGAAAACCCAATGCTGTCCTCACTGGGAGGGTAACCGCCTCCATTTATTCAAATGTGTCTGACTGGGCTGAATATTCCACTCGTAAATCACGGCATGCTGCTTCACCTTGCTCAGATTTACAACTTGTTTGGCCTATGGAGTAAATCATCATGCTATTCCGCTGTCCTCTCTCTCTCGCTTTCTCAGCGTAGCGCTCAGCGAATTATTTGAAAGGATTATTGCTGTCCAATTCCTGCTGTTTGTTTACATTGCTTACATCTTGCAAGCCACCCCCCAGAGTGTTACAGCATTGGAGTGTGTGTGTGTGTGTGTGTGTGTGTGTGTGTGTGTGTGTGTGTGTGTGTGTGTGTGTGTGTGTGTGTGTGTGTGTGTGTGTGTGTGTGTGTGTGTGCGTGCGTGCGTACGTGCGTGCGTGCGTGCGTGCGTGCGTGCGTGCGTGCGTGCGTGCGTGCGTGCGTGCGTGCGTGCGTGCAGGGCGGTATTAGAAGTGTCTGTGCATGCATGCATGTGTGTGTACATTTGTGTGCATGTGTGCATGATGTTTTGCAGTCTGCCTGCACTCCGTGACTGTGGCTGATTGTCTACTCAGCAGTGCTGAAGAGAGAGCAAGCGGGTTCTGGCTGTGGAACGAAGAGACGGCACTTCCAGAGCTTAGCTGTTCATTTAGATAAGGCGTGTGTGTCTGTGTGTGTGTGTGTGTGCACGAGCGTGCGTGCATGCGTGCGTGCGTGGGCGCGTGTGTCCGCATGCACCGGTGTGTGTGTGCGTGTGTGTGTGTGTGTGTGTGTGCGCGTGCACCGGTGTGTGTGTGTGTGTCTGTGTGTGCGCGTGTGTGCGTGCGTGCGTGCGTGTGTGTGTGTGGCTCAGACAGGACATGAAAGGGGAGGGGGCCAGGGGGGTTATGGGACAGGGATCGGAGATCAGACAGTAGGCTGGAGCAGGCTGCCTGGGCTCTGTATTGACTGGTATTTTCAGGAGGACTTTAGTGGGAGAACTGGGCCTAATCCTGTTTGTTAAAAGCCACAGGTAGAAGGATTAAGCCATGTTGTTGTTGTTGTTGTTGTTGTTGTCAGCCGCTGCACAGTGAGAGCCTTGGAGGAGGAGAGAGAGAGGTGTGTGTTGGGATTTGTGTGCACACTCGTCTGTGTACGTGTACATGTATACGTGTGAGAAAAGCCAGGGATTGAATTGCAGGCAGCTGAGGAGGACTGAAAAGAAAGAGAAAGAAAGAAAGAAAGAAAGAAAGAAAGAAAGAAAGAAAGAAAGAAAGAAAGAAAGAAAGAAAGAAAGAAAGAAAGAAAGAAAGAAAGAAAGAAAGAAAGAAAGAAAGACATAAAAACATTAATGTCATGACACTAAAGCATACCGAAAACACTCATAAGCCAGCAGCCAATTAATTTGAGTAAATCAGCATGGACTCAACACTTCGCTGTTAGATGAAGCAACACAAACTTCTTGCGTTGAATAACGTTACCAAAACTCACAAATGTTCGCCAACTGGCTAAATCCAAGAACAATCATGCAAAACGTTTTACAGTATATTCCACTCCATTCATTTGCGGGCACTGTGAAGGAAAATAATGACATCCACCATTGATGGCTTCAGCGCTGTTCTCCTCTCCTCCAGCATTCTCCCTGCAGTGCTGAAATACCACTTTCGGGTAAGGAGCCTTACCCGAACTGTAAGGGACCAAGCAGCCAGACAAGGAGGACACAGTGGTTTTGGCAAAAAGTAAGGGTTTTATTTTACCCATTTCAAAAACATTATTTAAATATAACATAAATGGTCCAAATAATATAGCAGGACAAAAACAGACCTAAACAGAACGGAAGACAATGACAACTAAGAACTCAAAACTATATATAGGCCCTGGCCAGATACATTAATCTAAGTGGGCTAATTGATAATTAATATTTTACTAAATAATATCTTACACTTCTAATTAATCTAATAAACAATAAACACACAACACACAACACAACTACCAAACTGCACAACTAATAATCTTAATTAATAAGGAAATACATATAAGGAAACTAAATTACAATACAATAAACCCCCCCGACATCTCCCGCGACATGGTTTGGTCCACCACCCCCATCCGGCCATTTAGGACCGATCAGTCGCAGCTGCTCTGTTTGCCCAGAGTGGGGATGGCTGGCTGCAGAGTTGGAGAAAACAAACAATGAACAACATGCATGCACTTAACCATGTAAGTCAAATAATAAAGAATGGATATGATATCAGTACGCAAGTCTATGTGTCGTGTGTCATTATGTGAAATAGAAATTGTGTATGTGTATCATGAATGTAAACGTGTACAAACATTAACTAACTAAACAAACAATACGGTTAACATGTGCGGGTGCGGTGCACAGACGTATCCGTCACACGAACCCTATCTATGCATAAAATAATCGGCCCGAGCCCGGCCCTAATCTGGCCATGGTGTCGGGCCTGCAGACCTCTAGTTCTGAACTTTCTGCCATCACGCCATGCTGTTATTACTACTGGCACGTTCTTCAGCTCTTCTAAATGAAAGTGACATCACGTGTCTCCTGTCCGTCATGCAGCTCATGCAGGCCCACGCAAAAAGTTGATAGGAAGACAGCCGGGGGCTGTTTTTCTTTTTCATAATCAAATGAATTTTCCGCGTTCGGTTTACGCGGCCTGATTGGCCACTGACGCTTCTCTCAGCGCCCAATCGCGTTGCCCATTTCCTCGTATTGTTTTCATCTCTCTATATTAACGTAACGCGCTATTCATATCAATCGACATCACATCAATATATAAATAACGTATTGTTTTCATCTCTCTATATTAACGTTAGGCTGTACAAATCTGTTATATAGGCTATATTTAGTCTAGTTGAGTGATAGTGAGTTGAGTGATAGTTAGTTTTAGTATATTGAGCGAGTAGTTAGGCGATAGTAGGGCTAACGCGATTGGGCACTGAGAGAAGCGTCAGTGGCCAATCAGGCCACGTAAACCGAACGCGGAAGGACAACTGCCTTGGGGAAAGTATTCACGCATCCAGGACACCAGGCTCTGGTCCAATCATATCACTGTGAGCTTCTCCACTAGCTGCAAAGGCTGGATGGTATTAAAGGCGCTGACGAAATTGAAAGAACATGATTCTCACTGCGATATGCGGCCTCTCCAGGTGTGTGTAGGCTCTGTGGAACATGTAAATAATGGCGTCTTCCACTCCAATGTTTGCTTGGTATGCAGGGAGTCACTCAATAGGGAGGTGTAGAGGTTAAGTTATTGCTGTTTCCAGCCGGTCCACCATCTTGAAAACACAATTTAATTCCCCATTGACCATTTCTAAATCGTCTCGTTTTAAAACAAATAAAGCATTAACATTTGCATGGTGTACCTTTCTGTGTGTATTCATCCACAATCTATAGCTCAACATTAAAATATTTGCAATGAATCGTAAAAAAAAATCGCCTAATTTGTTTTCATCCAAAAATGCTTAAACAATAATGTTAGTGATAGAAGGGAACTCATTTTGTGCAAAAATGGAAAGCTTTTCAATATTCATGAGGCAGAATTGTTACAATAGCCGATAATCCATTTGCCCAATGATAAATCCCTATACGGGTGGACCTCGCGGGCGGGCCAAAGCGACGTCAGACTACACCTCCCTATAGGGGCTTGAGGTCCATTGTACACAAACACTCCCTAATATCCTCCTTGACATCATCAGACCACTATGGGACATTCCTGATGGTGGCTGGCTGTCTGTTGATGACAGGCTTGTATGTTGGGACAAGCTTAATTAGGTTGTGGTCCAATCCCCCAAGGGGGGAGGGCAGTGGAGCTGTATGACTCCTTGACATTAGCATAAAGCAGGTCCAGTGTGTTGTTCTCTTTTCTCTTGCAGGACACATATTTGGTGATTTGTCTGTAATCCTGCGACCATGGAGTGGATGACCTCACTCGAGGCCGGGGCTGCGCTTGGTAGGATGTAAACAGTCACCGCAATGTGTTCGTTCTCGTGCTAAATAATATGGTCCTAAAGCCAACAGTTGAATATCCAGGGAACAGATGCGTTCTTTTACAGAGATGTGTCTAGCATTACACCAGCTGGAATTGACAAAGACAGCACGCCCTCCACCTTTCCTCTAGCCACTTTGTTTATCCCTGTCAGCTCACACCACTGTGAAACCCTCGTGTTCAATAGTACAGTCTGTTATTATTATTCAGCCATGACTCCGTGAAGCACAGCAAACTAGCTTCCTTGTACTCACGTTGGTTTTTAACCAGGGCTGAGAGCTTGTTCATCGTGTTGGCCAGTGAACGCATGTTTCCCAAGGCAGGTAAGGCTTCTATTTCCCCTACTCCTCTCCTTTTTTTTATCCACTTTTTCTCCCATTTTCTATATTTTCTCCCATCCCAATTTCGTATCATCCAATTCAACCCTCCCCTGTCACGAATGCTGTTTCTTGCCTCCCACAAGCCGGCTGCAATGTGGACTAAGTCATACATAGCACAAGTCCCCTCCGGTACTTGAGGTAACAGCAGTCGCATCTTTTCACCTGCGCAGCTCGATCTCTCAGTGGCGAGGAGTAACGCGTGGGAGGCTCACGCTGCCCCCGACACTTCCTGATTCTACTGCGCAGGCGCACCAACCGACCTGTAGGAGTCGCTGTCCACAACGCCCGATCCCCACCCATCAGTTTCCCACCCCCTAATACGGCCAATGTGTATTAGTATGAAGCTAAACTGAAAGCAATGTGGAACAGGCGAGCCCAGCGTCTCCGCATTCGTGGCGAGCGCCTTGCCCACTACGCCACGTAGCCGCCCCCCTACTCCTCTCCTTTACGATCATACCAGCTCCTAATCCTAATCTTGGCAGTGTCGCTGCAATTTGGTCTCAAAAGCCAATTCAGTCTCGAGTAAAAACAAGATATTTGTATTATGTAACTCTCTCAATGACCCATTCACATTGGATGTATATGTAGATTATTGTAAACTATTAGATACATCTAAATGCTAACACCTTCAATCAGTATCTTATGACTGTAGCATTCAGCCAGGAAAAGATGTCTTCTGACGTTTCTTTCAACCCTGAACTGCAACATCCTCCAGTTGGCGGGTCGGCAGTGATGGTCAGCCACTGCCCATTTTCTCCTGGCTTCCAGCTCAACCCTTAGCCTATCACAAAGCCAACAAGTGGCTCTTTTTGCTGCCTCTCCCAACCTGCGAGCAGCTGTTTTCCTCTCCCTTTCTGCTATTCTCAGAGCTGTGAGTCTCTTCCACACAGACTGTGCCAGGAAACCCCGGCAGCCAACCTCAACTGGAAATAGCCACCCTGCCACGCTTTGTCCCTGCATTGTTGGACCTGGTACTTAGTGGCTTTCCTCTCCGTTGCCTCTTCAACTTCCGTCTTCCCACATGACCGCCAGTTCAATCAGGATGATCCTTTTTGGCTCTTCACACCATATGACCATGTCAGGCCTCAGGGATGTTTGGATGACCTGGGGAAAGTGTAGTTTTCTTCCCAGGTTCACCCTCAACTTCCACGATTAAGTAAACAATATCTCTGGTTCTAGAGAACAGCATAAACCTTTGTTTTATTTGTATTAGGTACCAGTTTTAGATTAATAAACTAATCTTGCAAAGCATTAAAGGAATAGTAGTTGTACAGAGTCAGCAATACAATACACAATACTGTCATCCGCATAAAGATGAACATGACATTGCTCCACTTCTACAAGGCTAATTTGCATGTTCTTGGTATCTAGGAACATCTAGGGACCTGGGGGCAGGGCCGCCTCAGGGGGTGTGCGAGCAGTGCAGTCGCACAGGGCCTCGCGGGAAGGGGGGCCTCGAAAAAAAAAAAAAAAACAAAAAAAAAATCTTTTTTTATTTATTTATTGTTATTTTTTTTTTTTTTTTTTTTTTTGCGAGGCCCCCCTTCCCGCGAGGCCCTTTTTCATCACAGACCTAAAATCTAGTTTTGCTTATATGCTTATATATTTCACATTAGACACGTTTGTAGAATGTGTCTGACTTGTTCCTGGGTCTGCAGACATACTCACTATTGGAGCTCTGGGGCTCTGCAGCAGACATACTATTGGTTTCAACGAAGGGAGTGGTTACATCATGTGTAGTACGCCGGCGTGCGTCAGCTGCGTTTGACTATTTCGCGCGTGCAGCTTTGGAGGTTATGCTTAGTTATGCCAGCCAAGACGAAGAGGTCGGTCATTATCAGTCGGTCGGTCACCAAGGAACGTTGACGAAAGGCCTCTCGCTGGCGGGACAAAAAGAAGCTATGGTGGAGCCTTGTCATGGTGCAGTCGGGATATAGCCATGATGATGTCGGCTAGTAGCTAGCTTAGCTAAAGGCTAACTAGCGTTAGCTAACCTAGAGACAGCGCATGCAACCAAGATGAAGAGGATGGTCGTTTGGCAGATGAACTTCGTCAACTCCACGCGGTTGTCTCCATCCTCTTGGACGTTTGGTGAGTTTTTAACCTATTCTATTAACTCTATTCTATTCCCGCCGTGGATCTCTCTCTCTGGAGCCAAACTGGCCGACTAGCTGTTGTAGTACTAGTAGCTAACGGTGTGTGGCCTGGTGTCAGCACCTGTATTGCTTTTCTCACGTTGTACAGTTGTTCAGTTCTGCGTTAGCTAATGGTTAGCGATAGCCGGGTTGAGCTAACTGTTAGCCAGTTAGCTGTTTAGCTACGACGTTAGCTGCCGGCTGCGCTCGGCTGGGAACGTTAGCTTGATGCTATCAGTTAGCCTAGAGTTAGCTGTTAGCTTGTGCTACAACCATTGACATTAGCCGTGAGAATAGCAGGGGGTTCTGGCACTCTGACTACGACATCATCTTTGACAGAAGATGTAGTTGGGCCTGCACCATGACAAGGCTCCGGCCATAGCTTATTTTTGTCCCGCCAGCGAGAGGCCTTTCGTCAACGTGGAGACCTGTGTTGCGGCCTTTCGCCCTGCATTCCTTGGTGCAGGTAAGATGAATGAAAATGTCATGACATTACCCCACTCTTCCTTCCTTCCCCTCCCGAATGTTTTGTTAATAACGATGTTTTTTTCCAGGCAAAACATATGTTACTTCACAACATTTGGAGATACGACATGTGCTGTGTGTGAATGAATTGTCTTGGTCGTTTGTGTAGCTTGGGTAGCGTTGGGCCGTTGGCCAAAGCTGTGTGTGGCCTGGTGTCAGTAGCCTACCTGGCTAGCCTATTTAGCTGATGTCGGCCATTGGCTCCTTGCTGCTTTGTTTTCTCTGGTATAGACCCTCTTCTCTTTGGATTTAAGTGTTGATCTTTGTCCTTTTGGATCTATGTATATTCATGTTGCCTTTGTGAAGTTATCTTTTCCTTCTGTTTTGTTCTTACATTAAAAGTTGAATATCCTTTAGGGGGTCATCTTTGCTTATCTCTCTCATACATGCTCTCTCTCTAACACACACACACGACAAACACACATGCTCTCTCTCTCTCTCTCTCTCTCTCTCTCTCTCTCTCTTTCTAACACACACAGTCTGCCTATGGCGGCCTTTCTCGATGGCTAGGCTGTGCTCGCTGAGTCTGTACCTAGTCAAGGATCTTCAGTCACAGTGCTCAGGTATTCTGCCACTGTGTACTCTCTGTTTAGGGCCAAATAGCATTTCAATTTCTTTCCAATGTGTCTCTCTCTCTCTCTCTCTCTGTACACTGTATATTGACTGTAGAACGGGAGCTCTCTCTCGCTCTCTCTCTTGCTATATGTTGACTGTATCATGCCCAGCCTCGGGCAGTGCTAGTATTTAAGAATATGTTGACTGTATGAAAAAAAAAATAAAAAAAAATTATATATATATTTTTTGTTTTTTTTACCTTTTGGGGGGGGGGGGGGGGCTCGCGTTTAAATCTCGCACAGGGCCTCGTATTTCTCCCAGGCGGCCCTGCCTGGGGGTGTGTATTTCCAGTGTCAGAAATATTGTGTCTGTTACTAGGCTTGAGTAAATTGCAATGTAAAAGGGAGAATATAAATTATGATTTATTTTTGCATCTGTGCCAGTGAATAACACCATGTTACAATTGTGAGCAAACAGAGCTCGCTCACTGAGCTCATTCAGCACCTTCTTGAGATCAAGTGTAAAAAAAATCTAAGCAAATGAATAAAGGGAAGATGATTAAACAGAAGGATTTGTAGATACAGTAATACATTATAATCGATTTTAATTATAAATTCATATTTTACCTTGAACTTGACCTTGACCTTATTATGGCCAAATCATACATCTATGGATAGGGAGAAGGCTCCTCTTTCCAATGGCAGGGTTGAATAAAGCATTACATCACACGCAGGAGTGGGTTGTGAGAATTAGACCATGCCTAGGGGTGGTTGTTGGACCCCCCTAGTGGGTGTGTATCTGTTAGTGGCTTGATGTGATGGAAATTAGTCAGAAGGATTACGACAAACATCTGTATCTCCAGTATGCACTCTCACAAGTGATGATGTTTGGAGGGCGTGGAGGAGATGTATTATAGGACACGAGTGTCAGCTTCCTCATGGTTGCATTGATCCATTCGTGGACTGTTTCCAACATGGTGGACTTGATCACCTGCAGTGATGTAGACATCCTTGTCATCTGGGAACTGTCCATCTGTTAACAACTTATTTGACAGGAATGAGAAAATGTCTTGTTACACCTGGCGCAAGTAACTCCTCGTCAACAGAAATATCTCTACTTGACGTGTATTGTGTCTAGCACAATAAAAGCTTTCCCATAGAGCTCTGCATGATGTTTGAAGTGCTGCATTCTCAGCTTATTTGCTGTCTTCTTCTGTGTTTTCTTCTCATGGAACAACAGTAAGTTATTTCGCTTGATCGGTGCTGTCAGAAGTCTGTCATTTGATTCAAGCACTCTTCCTGAAATTGTTGTACTGCTCTTGTCCTGTAGACTCGAGTTGATGGACAGATAGGGCAGCAGCCGCAGACTCACACACCTTATTGTCTAATGTAACCAGGTCTTTACTACCCTCCTCAAATCGATTCCCATTGCTCAGCAACACCTCCATCAGGGCCCCGTTCCCCGTACCTGGATAACTGAGTTAGCCGGATAACTTTCGGTCAAGTCTGACTTAAGCCGGACCTTCCCATTCCCCGAAGCTGGATTGTCTAAATCACCATGACAACAGATCAAAAAGTTTGAGCCTGGTCGAGAGCAGGCTTAAGTTCAAGTTAGCCGGATGAACAATGGCCACGCCCCCGCAAAGAAGTGACAGCTTGTTTCCTGAAATGATTCTCACAGTCTAGGATTGCATTATACCATTCTGAATTACGTTTTTGTGCTCCATTCTTCCAGAGGGGGCTTTTGAAATGTAAAATATACCCAAAATGCTGATACTAAATTCACTTTGTCCTAAATAATGCACGTTATATATACCGTGGCGCTCGCTAGGTGCGATGTACACATTATGTGGTTATTTTAACAACGCGCAGCATTGCAAATGTGAATCCCGCGGGGATATCCTTAATGATTGAAACCTATCGCTCGTTTGGCTCTGATTCCTTTCATATTCTCCGCTGTGGATGAGGAGCGAGGAAGGAGAGGAGCGCCTGGATTTTGTTTCATTCAAGCATAAAATTGAAGTGTCTATGCGTGGATTGTGGATTTTGTGTGATATTGTAACTGGGATTAAAATGTCTGATGAGATGCGCTGTTTGACGGATTTGAGAAATTGAATGAGCCGTTGACGTCACATTAATGAATGAGAATAAAGAGATAAAACTTCATTCAAAATAAAGAATATTCTAAACACGGGTCTCTCGTTCATTAATGTATAAACAATGAATTTCTCCCATCTGGCACAGTGGCGCAGCGGTAGTGCTCAATCCTGGCAACCGGGCGACCCGAGTTCGAGACCCCGCGTTTCCAATATAATCTTTTGGAATATAATATTAATGATTATACGCAAAAGTAGCCTAGTTTTAAGTTAAAATATTATAAATCTACATGCATTGAGGATGTCATTCTTTATATAGCTCTCAACGTGCACCAAATTGAATTATCCCTACATAGCAAAAAGAAGGAAAAGACTAGGATTCGAACCCCGGTCGTCTGCGTGAAAGTCAAAAGGACAAACCGTCACACCGCAGTACAGATAAATAAAAAATCCACCATACATCAATCAATGGATAAGAGAGCCGTATCCTTATTCTGAAACAGTTGAACTAATTATTTTCGCTAGCAAGATCTCATTTGATTATTCAATGCATAAACCTACTGCCAGCAGGAACGTTTAAAGAAATATAATCTGATTGATTGGGGTAATGAGGGATTTAAAATTAGCCTATAGATTATGCATTTAACTTGTCAGCAAGGCTATTGAGCCGCCTGCAATCTGTAAAACAATCAATCAATCAATGCCGTTAGAAGATCAGGATTTCTGCGATCTACACCTGCTGTCTTTTCAACTGAAGCGGCCGCGCGCACTTATCCAGAGTCTCAAGTCTGGCTCGAGTTAACGAGACTGAATCAGCGTTCCAGGAACAGGAAAATCCCGGCTTCAAACATCGGGTTAACTGAATCTGGATAATGGGACTCTTGATCGACTTAGTTGAACCAGGTACGGGGAATAGGGCCCAGGTCTTTGGCATGGCGTTGACATTGGTGCTGAGATGCAGATCCTTTCTTGTGATGAGGACGTTCTTCACAATCATCGTTTGTTCTTCACAATCAACTGTTGTTTACAGTTCTCATATCTAACTCTAGTTCTCCACATATTTATTGTCTCATTGTGTGAAATATCATCTAAGATATGCTCCAATCATGTTTATTTTATTTGTATTCAATTACTCATTCATGGAAACCTAGGTACAGGCACCAACATCACCGTTCTAGGTTCAATAGAATAAAAGTTATGAAGCGTAATTCGAAATAAATACAGAAATTGCAGCCATCTTTGATTTTTGCCATACCAGAATATTCAAAACATCAATATTTGAACTCCAGTTGATTCCTCACACAGTATTAACTTAAAATAGCAATACAAAATTATATTACACAGCAATTGTGTGAACATTAAGACGTTTTTAAAGAATTCATGATTTCGATTGTGGCCATTTTGGATACATTTGTATTAAATTCAACTGGTTTCTTGACACTCAAGCCCAAATTGTTCTATAGATCCTTATCTTCAAATTAGAAGTGAAAACGAAACTTTCGCATACATTTTAAATTACATGAGTGTCCAGGCACCCCACTATCAGCAAAGTGTGTGGTTTTCTGGTCAGCAGGAGATGTGCATCTCTGGCAGCTTATGGTCAGTGGCATTGTTCGTCAAATAGTGTTGAACTTGAGTGTTACACCCTGAGTGCATAGTATAATAGACATATTAGCATGGTAGGTAGTAGTATACGGATAGTAACATAGTACATAGTAGTAAGGTACTAGTAAAAGACAGTTATTTATATATATATTATATTGTAGAAATCGTCGGAATAGAGAAACGCACAATTTCTATCAGTTGACAACACAAAGCCGTGTCATTTATTTTGCAGTAGTACAAGTGACAGCTGTCAGAACTATGTCGGGCTAGCTTCTGACAGCTCGTAGTAATCAAACATTTATCAATGTAACCCCACACAGGGCGTCTCCTCTCAGCATACAGCATAAGTACATTACAATGAAAATAAGTGGGGCATCCAACCCGAGTGCAAATGTAACAGTAAAGTGCAATAGTAATATTAATATAGTGATTACGCTGGGTATAAGATATATACATTTGTTCTACTGAGTATAATGCTAATCACATGTATGTAGAGTTGTAATATATTTAAATGTTTCAAAAGTTTACCCCAGTTGCTATTGCATGCACATATTTGTGTTTTATTACACGTATATGAACATACATACCAACTATTTGCCTGTTTTATTCTCCACCCATCCATAGCAACACTATTATCACCGACATCCAAGAAGGGGGATCCCCCTTTGAACGGCCCTTCTAAGGTTTCTCTCCTCCACATCGCCTGTGGTGCTTTTTTCCTATTGCTATAGGTTTTTCCTTACCTTCGCTGGGGTATGTCTGGGAGTGTTGCATTTATTTATTTTACATTTATTTTGGATTTCATGGTGGGTTTTTTGTTCTTGATTTATTGGGATGTTTCTTCTTGAATAGTTTAAAGAAGACTTGTCCGGCCCATGGTGACATTAACTTGTGATTTCGGGCTTTACAAATCAATTTGATTTGATTTAATATGCATTTATATGTCCAGTGATACAGGTATAAAGACACTATGGTCAGGCACTCTACTACTGGCTCCTGAGCAGCTAACACTGGAGCGGTTAAAGCTGAGGTGCCTTGCTCAAGGGCACAGCGAGCAGGCACGTGCACACATAGAGCCCAACGGGTGCACAAGCACCTGCCCTTTTGTGCCTCATAAAAAAGTGCCCTTTTTATGCCAATTATTTTGACCATATTTTCTTTTTTACCTACATATAGAGAGAGTGATCTGCAATCAGCTTTGGTTGGGAGTGCAATTCCTAACAGGCTCAACCATATGGATAAAAGTTCCCATATTATGTGCATTACACAAACAAAAAACAGATATTACATTACATTACACAAACTAAAAACAGATATTACATTATATTACACAAACTAAAACAGATATTACATTACATTACACAAACTAAAAACAGATATTACATTACATTACACAAACTAAAAACAGATATTACATTACATTACACAAACTAAAAACCGATATTGTCTGAATTACTAGAAGAAAGAAATGCACCACCTTTGGCTGATAGTAATTTATTAATTTTTCTTAGGATTTCTTTTGGTCTAATAAATGTTTAAGGTTCTTAGATGGATCCCCTGCTGCCTCCTCCTCATATTCCTCCTCCTCCTAATCCTCCTCCTCCTCATCCTACTCTTCCTCCTCCTCCTTCTCCTCCTCCTCCTAATCCTCCTCCTCCTCCTCCTCCTCCTCCTCCTCCTCCTCCTACTTTTCCACATCTTCCTACTCCTCCTCTTCCTCCTCCTCCTGCTCCTGTTCCTACTCTTCCTCATCTTCCTCCTCCTCCTCCTCCTGCTCCTCCTGATCCTACTCTTCCTCATCTTCCTCATCCTCCTCCTCATCCTGCTCATCCTCCTCCTCTTCCTCCTCCTCCTCCTCATCCTCCTCCTCCTCCTCCTCCTCCTCATCATCCTCTTCCTGCTCCTACTCTTCCTCCTCCTCCTCCTCCTGCTCCTCCTCTTCCTCTTCCTCCTCATCCTGCTCCTCCTCATCCTCTTCCTCTTCCTCCTCCTCCTATTCCTCCTCTTCCTCCACCTCCTCCTCCTCCTCCTCCTCCTCATCATCATCCTCCTCATCCTGCTCCTACTCTTCCTCCTCCTCCTCCTCCTCCTCCTCCTGCTCCTCCTCTTCCTCCTCCTCCTGCTCCTCCTCCTCTTCCTCATCCTCCTCTTCCTCCTCCTCCTCTTCATCCTCCTGCTCCTCCTCCTCCTCCTCCTCTCCTCCTCCTCCTCTGCAGGGAGCCACGTGGAGCAGCGTACTGGCTCATGTTAGGCAGGCCATGCATTATGCAGCAGCTTAGGCCAGCGTGCTGGATCTTTATGTCCTCGGCTGCAGTCCACCTGTCGCTGATCTGGTCGTAGCGCTCCACGTTGGAGGTGATGAAGCCATTGAAGCCTCCGACCACGAAGAGCAGGTCGTCCAGCACCGCGATGACAAAGAAGCTGCGGGGGGTGAGCATGTTGGGCAGGGCACTCCAGGAGTCAGTCAAGGGGCTGTAGGCCTCCGCGCTACGCAGGCGGTCTTCACCGTCATACCCTCCCACCTGAGGACAGGACACATGAGAGGAATGTTTTAGTGTGTGGCTCAGGCAGGCAGGCAGGCAGGCAGACACTGTATTAATCCACTTAGGGAAATGAGGGCATCACAGCAGCATTGCAAGTCAAATGATACATATCTATAGAAATATCTAGTATAAAGCATTTGTCTCCGTGTGCACCTACCGCATAGACTTGTCCTCCGTACGCAGCGACTCCCACTGTGGCACGCCTGCTGCTCATGGGGGCGATCAGAGTCCACTGGTCGGTGTCTGGGCTGTAGCACTCAGCTGTGAGCAGAATCTCTGCCCTGTTGAAGCCACCACAGATGTAAACCTGTAATAAGAAAGAATATTCTAATTTAGTTTATATATTCCATTTGATTTCATTCTACTTTAATTGTCTGTTAATGTTGATGCACCAAAGGACCCAGACACATCTTTTGTATGTGCAAGCTTACTTGGCAATAAAGACATTTATGATTTCTGATCTAACGTTCCTTGTGTTCATCTAGCACCCTGTGTCCCTCAGTTCCACCCACCTTGCCCTGGAGGGCTGCTGCCCCGGCCTGGCTCCTGTGCTCCAGCATGGGTGAGATCACTGTCCACTGGTTGGTTTCAGGCTCCTAGCGCTCGGCGGTGTTCAGGTCCACGTGTCCGTCAAACCCTCCCATGGCGTAGATACAGCCGTCCAACACGACCACGCTGAGCTCACTGCGGCGTGAGTGCATGGGAGCCGCCTGCAGCCAGCTGCGAGTGACGGGGTTGAACCTGTGCACACTGCTGAGACGCTCAAAGTAGTCATGGCCGCCGACGCAGTAGACCAGACCGTGGAGATAAGCGGTGCCGTGGAGATAAGGGGTGCCGTGGGCGGCCCGGGGACTCTCCCCCTCAACGCTCACGTCCATCCATCCACCGGCTCGGATATTGTAAGCCTCCATGGTACCCCGGCCGCTGATGGCCAATAGGACCTCCTGGGGCAGGCGTGGGCGGGTCAGGGGGTTTGGGAGCCTGTCGGAGCTAGGGGGGTTCAGGACGCTGAGGATGAGGGGCCTGCAGTCGTGGCTGTCCCTCACCACAGGGTTGTTCTGGACGTTGTTCAGCAAGTAGTCAGGCCTCATCAAGCCCATGCAAACCTGGGAAGAGACAAGCAGACAGCAGGTACAACTTAGACATAGGTTGTAGACAGTTTCTGTTGCTAGGAAACAGTTTGGACCCAAATGTTTGAGAACCACTGAACTAGGGAACCTAGTGTTGTTTTAATGTAATGCACAGTAATACAATTCGTTTTTTTTTTTATAAATGTTTTTCTTTTCTTTTCATATATAAAACAGAACATAACAGTACAATAATAATAATAATAATAATAATAATAATAATAATAATAATAATAATAATAATAATAATAATAATAATAATAATAATAATAATAATAATAATAATAATAATAATAATAATAATAATAATAATAATAATAATGACAACAGCGACGACAACAATAATAACAGTAACATGAATCATAATGACCTTGACAAGAGACAGAGAAACAAGAAAAAGTTAAATAATAAAAATTAAATAAAAAATACATGTGGCTCAGGCACTAGCAACCATGTTTGTGTATCCGTAATACAATTAGTTACCTTGGGCAGCAGCAAAGGGATGTGTGTTTTACGCTCCTCACGGGAGTGGTCGATCCAACGGAGGACGGCCTCGAACACCGTCTCCTCGCTCTTCGCGTTCAGATCATCCCTCTCGATGATGTCCACCAGTTGCTGCGGGGACAGCTCCACAAACTCCTGTGAGACGTGCAACATCTCCTCAAAGTGGCACACGATGAAGAGATGGGCCTTGCGCCTCAGGTCAGGGCAGCAGTAGATGTCCGCAAACCTCCAGATGCCGACACAGTTTTCCAGAGACAGCTGGCCTTGTAGGAAGTCAGAGCACGCTCCTACTATGCCAGTGACGAGAAGCTGGTCTGCAGCCACCAGAAGCTCTTTCACGTTCTTTGCTGTCACCAGCACAAAGCGTGTGTAGGCGTACTCTATGATGAGCTGCATCATACCCGGGGACACCCCAGGGATAGTGTAGACGAGTTGCTCTGAGTCGCTCCAGCGAGTGAAGAGGGTTCTGTGGGACACAGAGTATAGAGATATCTGATGAGTAAACAGTAAGCAACATTCTGTCCTGTGTAGTAATTAGGGCTGACCCCTATTAGTCGGATAGTCGACTAATCGGACGAAAGGAGCCGTAGTCGACCGCCAACCTCTTAGAAGCGTGGCTAACGCTAATGGCACACATACCAGAGGCCAACTGCCTAAGAAAACAGGCACAGAGGCACTGAAAGAGGATTTCACCCATCTAATGAACACACTAGACTAGACAAATATCAAGATGTATCCATCAGTGGACCAATTGCATGCTTTTGCAGAGGACAAGAAGCCTTCAGTCGACTCCTTCAGACATTAAGCACCCCCCACAGCCCAAATGGAATGATACAAAAATATATATATATTTATATTATACTTTTTTTTTCATTTTTTTTTAATAGTCGACTAATAGTCGACTAACGGCACATTTTGGCCAATCATAGTCGACTATCCAAATCCTTAGTCGGGGACGCCTGAATGCCTTCTACAACAGAACTGCGTTTCCACGTCTCTGATTGGCCAGGTCATTTCAGGTCATGTGACATGTACGCCCAATCGTGGGACCGCAAGTTTCTACACTGGTTAAGCTTAGGCGCTCTTTCGAAGTTGGTTAAGGTTAGAGTTTGTCTTAGAGCATGGCGATAGAACGCCTGCCCTGATTCCGACGGTTAAGCTTAGGCACTCTTTCGAAGTTGGTTAAGGTTAGAGTTTGTCTGACTTAGAGCATGGCGATAGAACGCCAGGTAGTTTGCAGGCTGTTAGACCCGGAAATAGGCGCAGAACCTGCTGTCCCACGATTGGCGCACATGTTTTTTTTTTATGTATGATATCAGAGGTTACAGCACCCAGTGTCAAGTCTAGTAAGGTGAGCGCGTTCTACTACTTTTTTCGCACATGTCACGTGACCTGGCCAATCAGAGCGCAAAACTCGAACGCGGAAACGCAGTTCTGTTGTAGAAGGCATAGATGCGTCAGGGACATCCCTAGTAGTAATATATTTTCACTGTAGACGTATAGGGTCTTAGCACAGTAGAAGTATAGTATCTTTTTACAGTAGAAGTACAGTATAGTATCTGTTTACAGTATATGTACAGTATAGTATATGTTTACAGTAGAAGTACAGTATAGTATATGTATACAGTAGAAGTGCAGTATAGTATGTTTTTACAGTAGAAGTACAGTATAGTATTTTTTTTACAGTAGAAGTACATTATAGTATCGGTGTACAGTAGAAGTACAGTATATGTTTACAGTAGAAGTACAGTATATTATATTTTTACATTAGAAGTACAGTATAGTATCTGTTTACAGTATAATTTCAGTATATCATATGTTTACAGTAGAAGTACAGTATGGTATGTTTTATAGTAGAAGTACAGTATAGTATATGTTTACAGTAGAAGTACAGTATATTATCTGTTTACAGTAGAAGTACAGTATAGTCTATTTTTACATTAGAAGTACAGTATGGTATCTGTTTACTAACCAAGCATACCTGAACCAAGCTAACCTGAACCAAGCTAAACTTACCTGAAATAGTGGCTGCAGCAACACAGGATGTTCTTGTGGGCATTAAACTCAGTGCTATTGACTTTAACACTTTGATCGCCGGGGTTAAATTCATAATTTACCATCCCTCGCCAGCCCTATTTAACATGGAGAAGTTCCCCTTATTTGCAGGGCTATAACTTTTTTAATTGTATTGCTAAATTGACATTACTATGGCCCATTCAACGTCCTATATCTATTGTTCAGGGTGTAGCAACATTATACTTTTTCATTCACATATTCATACTAAAATACGGTCTAAAGTATAAGTATGTTTTTATCGTTTTCTGCAGCTTCCTCCAGAACTTGATTTATAGCCCCAAATGCATTATATTGATGATGAAATACAGTTTGATAGGAATCTGTGCGAGATAAAACATTTCAACTGGACGTGCTTCTAGGAGTTACTAAGTATGATCTGATGTTGACCGGATGGGCGGGGGGTCGTTTATAATTCCGTGGGCAACGTTATATCATTCATCTAGTGTGGGTGATATGATCATTAGAGCAGTTAGTAAAGAACATGTTGAAAAATAACGCTGGATCTTAGCCGTTGGACGATGAGCGTGGAACTGAAATATTCCTATTATGGGATGTAGAAATATCCGATCCATTTCCAGGTTGTATAATAGTATATACGTCCAAATCATGTTGTTTATCGAGTTATTTGCAACCGATCGACATCCAGTGTGTCAAGATGGAGTCCTGCTAACGATAGCGAGTGCCCGGACGAAATATGGGTGAGCACCACTTCATCCGCATCACTTCCTGTTTGGGCGATCGGCCGATCGGCCAGCAGATGGCGCTCTTGAACCATTGGAGAGTTGAGAGGGGCTCACCAGTACATATAATGTCTCCGGGGGAGAAATATGATTTCGATCACAGATTTTTGAAATATTGATATCAAAGACGCTGTCCAGCGTCTTCGGCAGAATAAGCATGGCGGGGAAAGACGCTGCCCAGCGTCTTCGGCGATTAAAGTGTTAATAACCACATCACAGAACCTTCCCTCCAGACGCAGCTCATTAAGGATTGTACAGGACATTGTTTCCTTTTCCATGTGGGGATTTAAAATTGTATCTTCAGAATATATTCAAGCTTACAGACAAGTAGCCAGAAACACCAAGTGATCTCTTCACTTGGTCTTCTGAGATCTGAGATCTTCTGAGAGAATTGTATACTGTACACAAATGTTCTAGAATGTTCTATTATGACATCATACCGTGACATCACAAATGTGCTAGAATGTTTGGTCACAAATGTTCTAGAGTGTTTCATTATGACATCATACTGTGCCATCACAAATGTTCTAGAGTGTTTCATTATGACATCATACTGTGACATTACACATGTTCTAGAATGTTTGATTATGACATCATACTGTGACATCACAAATGTGCTAGAATGTTCTATTATGACATCATACTGTGACATCACAAATGTTCTAGAATGTTTGATTATGACATCATACTGTGACATCACAAATGTTCTAGAGTGTTTCATTATGACATCATACTGTGTTACATCACACATGTTCTAGAATGTTTGATTATGACATCATACTGTGACATCACAACGGAACATGTTTGAGGGTCATTTGAATAATTTAAATAATATGTTGACATTAAAAAAGAACAAATAAAATGATAAAAAATACATAAAACAATGATACAAATTATAATAAAATATTTAAGTAAAATGTATATAAATAAAGAAAAATAAGAATGAAATAAAGATAATAATTCATTTAAAAGCTATTTTAAAAAGGTACGTTTTGAGCAGTGCCAACCGAGTATGCTGTCCTAACAGACTTGGGGTCTGTAGGGTAAGCACTTATTCCCTCCGCCCTGAACATTTATGGAGATGTGTGGGCCTTTTAAGTCAGTGATAAAAGTGTCTTTCAAGGATAAGTGAGCTCCTGCACTGATTATTATAGTTCAATTCAATATTTGATCACCAAAAAACCCCAAAAAGCATAAAAAGGCCCCTCCCCGCCCAAAAAGGGCCCCCAAGAATAGCACAGGCCCAGTGCCCTTTTCAGCCTTTGAGCACCTGCCCCTCTAAAGTCCTGTGCACGTACCTGCCCCTAGGCATGGTCTAATTCTCACAACCCACGACTGCACGTGGTGTAATGGCTTTTACACCACGTGGGGCGGCGTGGCTCAGGGGTAGAGCGGAGCGTCCAATGATCGAAGGGTTGGTGGTTCGAATCCCGCTCAAGCCCATGTCCATCCCATTGCCGTTGTGTCCTTGGGCAAGACACTTAACCTACTTGCCTCGTATGAATGTGTATGCATGTGAATGAATGTTGGTGGTGGTCGGAGGGGCCGTAGGCGATGATTATTCGCCACGCTTCCGTGAGTCTGCCTCAGGGCAGCTCTGGCTGCAATTGTAGCTTACCACCACTGGTATGACTGTGTATGAACGAATAATGGACTCTGTGAAGCGCTCTGAGTCAGAGAAGAGCGCTATATAAATCCAATCCATTATTATTATTATTATTATTATACAACTGGCGCATTCACCTAACCTTATTATTAATTAGCTATTGATTGATTGATTGATTGCTAATTTTATTACTGTCCGCCTTGTTTCTAACTGGTTAAGTTTAGGCACTCTTTCGAAGTCGCTCTCTTTCGAAGTTGGTTAAGGTTAGATTTTGGAATCAGGGCTGGTGGTCTATCGACCTGCTCTAAAGACAAACTCTAACCATAACCAACTTCGAAAGAGAGCGACTTCGAAAGAGTGCCTAAACTTAACCAGTTGGAAACAAGGCGGACAGTAATAAAATGTGCAATTAATCAATCAATCAATCAATTTGCGCGATTTTTATTTTGTTCCACAATGACTCATGACCCATCAATTACATTATCCAACATTGTTTAAGCAACTAACACATTCGCCATGACAGAATCGTTTTTCATTTAGTCTTTATGACCCTATATGTTTACTGTTTCACTTCTAAAAACTCGCATGGTGGAGTGATAGTAATGCGGTTGTGGGCGGGTCCTGGGACCAAGAGCGTGGGGTAATAACAAATACCCACGTGTAAATTGACTTTCAGCCAATCAGAATCGAGAAATTTGCATGCCGTTGTATAATCTGGATTTAGTCATTTCCTTGCGGTTTTACGAAAAAATTATTTGATAAATTCGTATTTTCGGTAAATCGTATAAAACATCGGTAAAAATGAAAATATACACTTTGACTACTGTTTTGATAGGGTTATGGTATTTACTCTTGGCTAAAAAAAAATTTAATAAAAAAAACAGAACCTCTTAACATCCAAGGGCCCACATGTGGTCCCTCATGAGGACGATTTGCGATGTGCCACTTTGCCGACCTCTAGCGACCTGGGTGTGCATTTATTTTAATACAATATATAGATAGAATTAAAGCCCTATTTGCCTGTCAATTGCCCTTTCAGGTGACAAAATCTGTTCAGCGGTTCTCGAGTTACATGCCAATATGTGAGGCGTGCGCCAAAGTACACATTACCACCCCCGACCTCCGGGGGCTCTAGCTCCGTCAATAATATGGCGATCTCGAAAAAATTTGGACAGGGTTGTAGCTGTGGCTTTCCAATGATACCCCATGATATGATAATTGGGGATCTAATACGGTCTCTATTGATCGATTTATGATAAAGAAAAGCAGGGTCCCCCTATAGGGGGACCAACAGGCTTAACAGGCCCGATTGGCCTGTATTGGACCACGATATATTTCCCATCATGAATAGATCAATACAGTCCATATTAATTAATGTTGCATTTCTTTTTCAAATGTGGCCAAGAGTAAAGACCCTAACCCTCTCAAAACAGCAGTCGAATTGTATATTTTCAGCACCACGTTTGTCTACCAATGATTTTAAGTGTTATTAGCTAAATATGAGCTTATAAAAATCTCTGCACATTGCACCGGAGAATGGACGATTTAGATGCAAATAAAGGAAGCCCATCATGAAATCGTTGTAATCCTAAGAAAGAGGAGACCCAGGGCTTTCGATGGACATCTAAATTTCATAAAACTATATTACCCAGCTCATACCAACTGCCGACAACGGGAGTCCAACCATCTTTCTCTTAGAAATATTGCCGTGATCTTTGTGATTATATCTCACGGGGTCAAACAAACATGAACGTTATTACCATAAAACATATATTGTTTCTTTACCTTTCTGTGAACATCTACAAAAAAAAGGTGTCACAATCTGGTGAAAAATGGCGGAGCTATGGACATTGTACAAAAGTAATTGTACTTACAGTAGATTTCATTCATAGCCTTTGCTACCCTGTAACGGGCGCCTGGTGATACTAAATCCAGATTTACCTCTGCCATTGGAAAGAGGCCGATCCATAGATGTTTGATTTGGCCATAATATGGTAATTTATAGGCCTGATATTCTATATTCCTATTTCAAATGGCATGTGTCCGGATGGCAGAATTCAGTACTGTAACTACAAAGACCTTTATCTGAAGAAGGTGCTGAATGAGCTCAGTGGCAATTTTTCACTTTTAGTCAATGTTAGCATGGTGTTATTCACCATCAAAGATTATTACAATTTACTCAAGTAAAGTAACTAATAGTAACAGACACTATTTCTGACACTGGGAATACAATACATACAATAACATGCTAATGGACCTTGTAGAAGTGGAGCAATCTTCCATTTACTTGGGTATGTACTTTTAGGTGAATTTTCTGAAAATATGGCTAGGGCTTAAGAGGTTAAAGACAATGGGCCTCATTCACCAATACTCTCTTATATATATTTTTTATATTTTTATATTATATAAAAATATATATTATATATTTTATATATCTGTTAAGAGAAAAATAATAAAAGCCACCGCCGCATTCATCAACCCGTTCTTAGCATCCAAATATGTTATTACCCAGGTGTGTTGAATGATGAATCCCACTCATTCTTAAATTGAAATGCGCGCTCTTGCTTAATTCATTTGCATACAGACACGCCCTGTCAGCTCATTAAATATGTGGGCCATGTGCAAAACATGGGTCTGCATTGATCAGATTCAAATGTATTGTCATCATACAGCACCTATAGGCAGCTATATAGTGGAATAAACTGTATTAACCTCTTCCCACCGTGCGGCTTCCTGGCTGGACATTCCTTACTTTTTACACACTGAAATATCTCAAACACAAAGCTCTGGAACTAACTGCAAGCATTTGTACCAAAGCCAACACTGTATAACCTTTGTAAAAGAAGAGAGAATGATCAACTTTGTCAAATGCGTTTGACAGATCTACAAACAGGGCAGCACAATGTGTCCTTTTGTCTAGGGCAGATATTATATAATTTACAAATAATATAGTGTCTGAGGTAGTGCTATGTTTTGTGCTGAAACCAGATTGGTGTAGGGTGAATACAGAGTGTTTTGAGATAAATGCTTTGAGTTGGTTATTTCCCAATAATTCTGGGATTTTTGCTAGAGAGGGTAGGTTTGAGAGTCAACCATTATCAAGGACACTTCTATCTCCACCATTATGTAATGGAGTTACAGGAGCTGTCTTTCAGGCACTAGGAACTATACCTGTTAAAATATGTTATTTGGTCTGTAATGAAAGGAGCGGCTAGCCTGAGAAAAAAAGGAAATATATTTTAACTGTAATTGTAATCCATGTCCTGGTCTTTAATAAGGGGAGACAGCCATGAGAGGAAAGGGGTATTAATAGACCCCCCCCCCCCCCCCCCCCCCCAATTTCTCATGTCCTGTTGTTAATTTCAGCTGAACGTTTTTCAATTTGTCACATATTCTGAGGTGTCCGAACCAATGTTCTGGGCTATCTCTCACAAAGAATTGTGTGGAATCTTGCCGTCTTTACAAATATACATAGCCTATATGAGGACCTTCTTTGCTAAACTCTCTTCCACATGAGAGCAATACTATTTCCGCACATCAAGGTGAACACGAGAATGTGCCGCCCAAGGCAAGCTGGCCACTCATGGTGCTTGTGGCGCCATGTTGCCGTATGTGCAGTTACATTATTTGGAGAGGTGTGCGTATGTTCCGCCGGTAGGATCAGACAACTACTGCGGCACTCAAGTCTATTCCCCTTTACTCTTTCTATCTCTCTCTCCCTCATCCCCATCCAGTTCACAGGACTTTGTCTTTGCTCACATTACAGTACCACCCTCTGTAGACCAGCGTTGTTAGCATCACCCCCGCCCTGCATCCTCTCCCATAACAATAGTTTCATTAATTTTGTTAAACAACCCAGGGCCAAAGCCAGCCGGTCATATTCCTGACACCCACACTATACCCAGACTAGAGACAGCTTGAGTGTTTTATAATCACTCAGAGAAACCAATCTCAGGAGCGTGACTGGCTGAAACTTCGGATTCCAACACTCAAAGATGCCAAATCCCATTTATCTCGTCTCCGGCTGACCGCAAGCCATCTGCTTTCACCACCTTGCCTCATCTCCCTCCGCTGCTCAATTCAAATTACCTCTGAAAACACCAGGGAAAAGCATTCAAACCAAACCATTGCTTCTACCGTATTAATGATATCAGGATGATTTTGTTAAGTCCACTCATTCAAGAGGATTCTCTTTCTTTCTCTCTCTCCCTCCCGCCCTCTCTCTCCTCCCTCTCTATTTAGTTAAGTCATCTGTTTCTTGACTCGGTCTCTCCTCCCTGTCTCTCTCTTTCAGAAAGCCATTCTGCTCATTTTATCGTCCGGAACACACTCTGCCTCCCCAAAGGAGCAGACGTAATAATTAAGAAAGATAGGGGTGAAAGATAAGGACGAAAGATAGGGGTAAAATATAGGGGTAAAAGAGAGGAAACTCAAACACCATCTCTAACCATGGTCTCCTGATGTCAGGCAGAGGTAGCCCCGGTTTTACATTTCTAACTTATTCATTTAATTTGAGTCGGCTGAAAATGACTGGAGATTAGTGCTGATTAAAGAGGGAAATCAGTTAACACAAGCACCCCCCCCCCCCCCCATCTACTTCCAACATCCCCCTAATTAAAAGCAGTCATGTGGAGCCTGGGCCCTGTTGAGCCCAAGACTCTCCTGGGCTTCTGATCCGAGCATGAACCGCATATCAAATATAATATGTAAACTACTTTCCATTTTCATAATTTTCTGACAGTCAGCTGGGGTTGACTGTAGGCCTTTTCTTTTTACCTTAATAATAATAATAATAATAATAATAATAATAATAATAATAATAATAATAATAATAATAATAATAATAATAATAATAATAATAATAATAATAATAATAATAATAATAATAATAATAATAATAATAATAATAATAATAATAAACAGTATTTGTATAGCACCTTTCATACAAGAATTGCAGGTCAAAGTGCTTCACAACACAAAAAAGAGCACATAAAGTGCAGACATGTTTAACAGTTTAAAGCCGTCTTTACCTTCCCTGTTTGGTATCCACGGTTTAAAACAGAATTTATATCCCCATCTCCCCATTGCCTCTTGGTCATTGCGCTGCCCTGCTGTCAGACTGGGGGTGTAGACTACTACATGCCTCCTCCGATACACGTGGAGTCGCCAGCCGCTTGAAAGCGAGGAGTTTTACTGGAATAGCGGAACTCGCACGGAGGTTCACACACTACTATATCTCTTTAGACCAGGAATCATACCCCCACCGGCTTCCCACCGTTAACACTGCCAATTGTGTTCGTTGGGAAGTACCGCTGCCGGGAAATTAACCCAGGTCTCTGTGGTGGTAGGCGAGTGCTTAGACCTCTACACTACCCAGCCACCCCAAACTCTATTCATCTTTATTGCGTTCTAATGTTTCATTCATGTTAAATGGTGTGAGAAGTTGTCAAAGATGGAAAAAAAACAAGTTGTCTTGATCGTTCAGTGGGGAAATAACGCAGCGTCACAATTAAAGCAGCATGAGACAGGAATCACTTCATCATAATGTAACACAAATTCTGGCTATAGAATAATGGATTTTACCCTGAGAGGATGCGCTCTGCCCTGTTTTAATTCAGGTTCGTGAGACAGCAGACTATGAAAATGCTGTCTAAGGCTATGTGTCCACTCAAAGCCTTTTTTTCAAGGCGGACCGCTTTGAAAAAAGAAAAAAAAAGCACAGAGTGTTTTTTCTGAGGCTTGCGCCAGCCGCGGCTCTGCCCCTTCCTCGATGAGTTACATTGATGAGCATGCGCTCCTTTTCCAAAAGTTGAACTAGTTTCAACTTTATGAGCTGGGAGCGCTCCGCCAAAAACGCTGCCGCCCAGAGCTCATAAAACGTGAGGCGCGTCGCTGGGAAGAGGAGCGCGCCTGTCGCTTCTCCAGCATAGAAATTAATGACAGAAAGGAGCTGATAAAACTCATAAAACGTCGGCTATGGACACAAGCCCTAAAGCTTCAAAATCAAATGCTAACTCATAAGTACTGTAAGTCATCTTATAACAAGACAAGGTTATGGTATTTCTGAAGGAGTGATGTCTGCCTGGATCCAACTGCATGAATTACAGATGTTTGCTTTCAGTCATATTTGTGCTTATTAACCGCTTGGACTTTGTGATTTGAGTACTGAAATAGCACTGGTCCAGAGGGCATGATCTATTTAGTGATGAATTCAGGAGGGCTACGAGGCTAGATCCATGAATAATTGGGTTAAAATGTTATGTGTAGTAACAAGTTGTGATGCGCAAAGAAAAGTGAAACCAAATGTTGAGTTCTGATCCAATCCATTACTTCTACTTAACAGTATAGCTTTAGACTATTAATTATAGCTTTTAGACCATTACTTTGACTTAACAGTATAGCTTTAGACTATTACTTCTACTTAACAGTCTCTGGAGCGTAACAGTAAGAAGCATTTTGTATAAAAGTATTCTGTACTTCTGTATGACAACTATTAAAGAAACTTGAAGAAACTTGTAACTTAACAGTATAGCTTTAGACTATTAATTATAGCTTTAGACCATTACTTCTACTTAACAGTATAGCTTTAGACTATTAATTATAGCTTTAGACCATTACTTCTACTTAACAGTATAGCTTTAGTTTAGACCATTACTTATACTTAACAGTATAGCTTTAGACCATTACTTATACTTAACAGTATAGCTTTAGACCATTACTTCTACTTAACGGTATAGCTTTAGATTATTAACAGTATATCTTTAGACTATTACAGTACTTCTACTTAACAGTATAGCTTTAGACTATTACAGTACTTCTACTTAACAGTATAGCTTTAGACTATTACAGTACTTCTACTTAACAGTATAGCTTTAAACCATTAATTCTACATAACAGTATAGCTTTAGACCATTACCTTAATTTTTTTTTAGTATAGACCTTTTCAGAAGTATTATATTAAAATGTGTCTGGCTGTGTGATGACGTTAACTTGTTAGTGTAACAGATCGGTTCGGACATGCCCAGAGTGGGAGTTCAACCCCGGTCTCCCGCGTGACGGGCAGCATCACAGACCACTATCCCAAGAGGTGAATTAACTTCTAAGTAATGGGTCTGGACGCCTCTGGGGAGTAAGTTTACTTGCTGTACCGCTGCCATTCACAGTCACTTCACTGTCCATCGCGACTGTAGGATAGACACACAGTACCTCCATTACACTCACCCCCCTAAACTCACACCACCCAAGGCATCCGGGGCATGGCACCAGTGTAACAGATCGGTTCGGACATGCCCCGAGTGGGAGTTGAACCCTGGTCTCCCGCGTGACAGGGCGGCATCACAGACCACTATACCAAGAGGTGAATTCACTTCTAAGTAATGGGTCTGGATGCCTCTGGGGAGTGAGTTTACTTGCAGTACCGCTGCCGTACACAGTCACTTCACAACACTGTCCATCGTGACTGTAGGATAGACACACAGTACCTCCGTTACACTAGCATAAAATATCTTAGCCAAGCTACCAAGATAGCTTAGCTTAGCAAAAAGCTAATCAGATGTTGTCGCTGTTGGGATTTCACACATAGCTGTTTATTGGCAAAACATATTGCCATGTTTATGACCATACAATGCCTGGTCATACGGCTCTATATTCTTTCAACACATGTAGATTGACACAGTGGCGTCCTTTCACTAAAAGGCAAGGTATGGCGAGGAGGGGGGGTGAAGGGTGGATTATTTTTGTCAAATCAGTTGTGCAATAGTCACTTTTGGTGAGTTGTTTCTATACAATTCAGTTATATGACATTTAGGTATGACACAGGACTACACAAGCATTTTTTGTATAGAAATGTGTCAACAGACTAAAGCACCGAACCACAATATTTTGCATACGAATTATGCAGAATGTAATATCATAACTGTCTATAACTTTTCTTGCAATTGAGCCAATTTTCCTTAGGTACACACTAAAAACAGATTGGTCAAATTTGACCCAATTTGGGTTATTTTTGACTGACACCGATCAGGCTACAGATGTCTTCGTCAACCTTATAGCCTGACAACTTTGGTGCACCAACATCCTTCTTAGGCTACATAGCAACATTTCCCCAATTCATAACATGAAATTGTACTTACAGGCTTGAGGTCAACGAAGGCTGACCGGGCCTCTTCGCTGGAGTGCCGCCTACATTTTTTGTTGAGCCTATATACCGTCTGTGGGAACATGTCGGGTAGCAGCCTGAGGGCCAGTTCCCCTTTGACATCTGTAGGTGAACAACAGAAAGTGTCAGAATGTTGTGGCCGGCACTCAATTGGTAATAATTTAAGACCTTTTCAAACAAACAAACAAATAAAACGACTGGAAAAAAAGATAACCAGAGTATTATTATCACAATTCATCAACTGAAATTGGCAAAAGCTACAACAAATGCAGATCTACAACCTGGAAGAGAAGCCATTTCCTATTTCGCAACTCAAGAGAAGGAATCGCTATAACTTACCCAGTGTCATGTCATCGACAGGAAGGGGGAGTTTCCCATCTTGTCTCGCCAGCTGCAGGACTTTCTCTGCATATTCCGTCACCCATGTCTCAAACAACTTTGGTGCAGCCTCGCCATGCAGCACCAAGAAGTCCTGCGATATCTAAAAAAGATTTAGTTTGAAAGAAATTAGTGCCGTCAGGCGATTAAAAAAAATCTAATTAATTACAGGATTTGTAATTAATTAATCTAATTAACGCGATAAACTGACAGCCCTAAAAGAAATGTTATGTGACAGCTGATATTTTAAAGGCTAGTTCAACTCATTTAGATAAGTAGATGGGGAAATTAGGGTCAGGTTAAAAACTACCATTATGAATTATCATTGTAGATGCAATATGTTACAGTAGATCCATACCATGCCTGGGCTGGTGAGGCGAGGGTACTCCGTAATGACCTCTTCTATGTCCTTGGAGTGATTTCCCCGAATCCACTTGGCTCTGTAGAGGACGGTGTCCTTCATGTACTCCTGAACTTGAGTGAAGGGCTCCAGGTTATGTTTCAGCCACTCCCTTTGCTGCTGGGACCTTTCTTCTGGCAGGGTTGATTCTATAGAAACATATATACAACACATTGTAAATTAACTATCTAAAAATTATCTCCGATTTCGTAACCCATTTTCACCAGTAGGACTTAGCACATTATTACAATCAGATCCTTTCCCTCCAGTCAGGCGCCCCGGCTGACCAGAGGGAGGTGCTATTGCCCAGCATTGTTGCATGTTTTGGTGAGGGGTTCAACAAGGTATATTAAACGAGGTAAAGTCAGAAATCAGCCATTTTTGCTCCATGGAGCCCCCCTTGAGGATTCATGTGCAGTAAGCTCCCCCTGGTGAAGAATATAGTTACCCCCTGGGGACACAGGAAAACATGGCCCTTTTTGCCGACCAGGTATTACCTGGTATGTATGCCCTGGGTGGCTCGTTGGCTTCAGGCATTCGCTGTCTGGACCCAGAACCCCGCCTCTTTCGGACATTCCGAAGCCTTTCTTCAATGAATCCAGTAGCTGGATAGTAGAAAGGTTTGCCATTCTTCATTCCCTTCCGGCCTTTGATGCACCATATGTCCTGGAAACGATAAGACAAGATAGAACTCTGTCACCCTTTGCAATGTTATGCTTAAATTATGGAAAACGTCCTGTACCTGAAACAAAGAGCAGGGAGGGGGGGGGGGGGATAAAATGCATCAACCCTGTACCTGGAGTACAATCAAATTGGATCTGATTGATTTTCGTGCAGGAATGGAAAGTTTTGTATTGTAAAATGCCATACATTTTTTACAGCTATTTACAAACACAACACAAAATACTATACTTTATACTTATAGCACATGCATGATTCTGGTCTCTTTTGAAAGATTACATTCTGAAGTTTCTGATACAATAAAGAAAACTCACTTTTAGTGCTACTGAAATAGAGCAACATGGGTCTGAACTTGAGTTGTAGAAAAACTTGTTACTCAACGGGTTAACATTGGGTGTCCTGTATGTGATGCGAGAGAAAAATGACTCCTTATTTTCTACTAATATTACTACTCATCAAATGTTCCATTTCTCTATGAACTAGCCTGGAGGAAGAAAACTTACATAGCCACGGTCTGATCCATCGTTTAATGATGGGAATGTCCGCACCAAGGATTCTGCCAGAGCCTCTTTTATGTCCATGGTTGGCCTGTAAACATAGATCGAAACATTTTACCAGTCCTGGTATAACATAAAGCACAAATATAATGACTTGCTATAGATCAGAATGATAGGATAAAAAAAAAATATATATATATATATATATATATATAATAATAATAATAATAATAATAATAATAATAATAATAATAATAATAATAATAATAATAATAATAATAATAATAATAATAATAATAATAATAATAATAATAATAATAATACATAATAATAATAATACATAATAATACATAATAATAATACATAAAATCAATATTAATTAATAAAACAATTTAATAATAATAATAATTATTAAATAAATAATTAAATACATATGATTTATTATTTATTATTATATTATAAATAATTAAATAAATATTATTTATTATTTATTATTATATTATAAATAAATAAAATAAATAAAAATAAAAAAAAGCTATAGGCCTACAAGCCAAATTACATTATGAAACTCTCATTTGGGGGTCATTTTTAGCGGACGCTTTAGCTCTAAATGAGTCAAGTTATGCCTCCTAATCAACTCTAGACTTGACGTACCTCTCTCCAAACTTTTGGATCAGCAAATCCACCAGTATTTTGACCATGGCAATTCTTTTCTTTCCGAAGATGGAATCACCTTTATCCAGGCTCTCCAGAATTTGCCCGCCATTGGGAGCGGCAGAAAGAGCCGCTACGATATCCTGCAGAGACATGACAGAAACATGACAGCTGTTAAGGATGTGCTGTAGTACCATCAACCAATTTAACTCTGGCAGCATACAGATTTCTTCCTTGTGATGTACTAGCGGCATGTCTATGCGGTGTAGCCTACACATCTGAAGTTGTTGCCTCACGCCAAAAACACAGGGGATAGGCGGGAGCCTAGGCTGAGAACCCGTTCAAGGACTTCAGATTTCGGACGTGTCACAAATCAAGGGTCAACATTTGATATTTAAAAACATTACCCTAGTCAAATATTAGCTAAATAAAATACTGACAAGAGTATAGATGAGTTAGTTTAAGTATTGAAGTTCTGAGATATGTACTGGCTCCAAGTGCTTCCAGATCCATCCATGCTTCTTGAACAACTTACAAATAGTGGAACCGGTCGTAGAATCACAATCTGGTCTGCTGCCCTCGATTCCTCTACGGTGGAGACCTCCTGGCTTGATCCAGAAGCTGCAGATTCCTCCATGGGGGATATGGTAGCAACAAGGCTTGTTGCAGGTGGCTCAGCATTCGAAGCCTTTTGCAGCAAAGAAAGGTTATCAGCTTAGAGGCATTTTAGGTTAAAGTGAGTTGTTGTGTACAGATACAAAATATATTTGCAGTCAGCAGTGTCGTTTTCCATTTAACCGATTGACACCCAAGATGGCCAATAGCCTACACACATGGAAACATTTAAATACTGGTGAAGATTTATTTTGTCATAGGGTTTAAAGTGGTTAGTGTTTAGTTGTAGAACCATTTTAATTAAACACATTCTTACTTACAACAATTAATGTCATCTCAGTAGTCCAAGGAGTTTCCCCATCCCAGCAGTCCAACAATGTATCTCAGTCATCGAAGAGTTGTAGCAGAGTAAGGCAGTCCACAGCATGAAACTAAAGACTAACTATTCAAAATATGTTCGGAATATATACTGTAGGCTATCACTGTGTTTCTAGTAATTCAAGGCAGTGTTTCTTTCCTGATTTTTTTCCTCACTATTTACAAGTGGCAGTGGCCATTCAGATGGCCATTCACAGTCTAAAAACGTCTATAGCGCAGAGAGATGAATACAGTGTCAACATCTCTGTATGACTGGACTGCATGTAGTGGGTGATGATCAATCAGCTCTTTCACATCGATAGCCAACAAATCTTTGGTTTGGATCACACTGTAAGCAAAGAAATGCTTCTCAAACCCCATTGTCTCCCACCTCTGAACAACTAGCTTTACAGATGGCTCTAAAACCAAAATGGCTTTAATAAGCCCAAACTGAGGCTCTCCATCTTGGTCATAGGACATAAACACTGTCATGCCTGGTCTGTATGTTGTACCCTTAACAGTGACCCTGGCCGGTACATACAATTCAGCGAAAAGGGGGATTCCTGTGAGACCACTTTGAATTTCATTATAGCCTTCAAAATGAGCCAGAAAGGTAGTATACCCTGGACCAATTTCTGTGTTGTGGCTTAACACAGACCCACACATGAAACTGTAGCATTGCATTATCTGATGTCGATAAGCCATGGTTTTGCTAATGTTGCGGAAGTTGCAAGTGACATGACTGACTTGTTTGAAGAATCCATGTCTTGCCTCAAAGCGCATTACCCACAAATGGATCAATGGTCCAAGTGTTCGAATTGCTTTTGGATAATGAAGCATGAAATGGTGTTTTGGGCGCAAATGCAGAGCAAATAGATCCAGGAAAAGAGAGTGATGCTCTTCAATGATTTTACTCAGGTACTGTGTTGCTGCATGAGTAACAGATGGAGAGAAGATGATCTCCATGCACATTAATAGGAGTAGGAGAAGTTCCCATTCCTTATTGTCTGTAGGGATAAGGTCACCGATCATTACTGGAAGTAACCTTAGTAGACACCACATCTGAGCTGCAGACTGATGCAGAGGGCTTCCAAGGTTCTTTAAATCATTCTTACTTATTACAGAGGGCTTGTTTCCCACATCACAAAATCCATAATCAAAGCTGGTGATACGATAGTTTAGCTTATCTAGTGAGATAAGCTTTTGTTCTATGAGTGCATTTAACACAAGTTTAAATTCGTATGGCCCTACCCCTTCGAGGATGTCATGCATTATGTCTAGTGCCATATTGTCCGTAACATGATAAAAAGACAGACTGTTGAGGACACTGTCTCTTTTAAGGCCTGTCTGAGAGGGGTTGTCTGTCCGTAAATCCTCTGCGTGAGTATTCACATCTCGGGACAGCGTATCGTCTACCTGTGTCTGTACTTTCAAGACATCTCTGTGTATTTTGCATAAACGGCACACATGGTTCCCCGAAAAACTCTCTATGTAACCAAGTATTGCGTTCAATCCTAAATTGTCTCCCACTACCTGAACAACGGCGAATTTGACAACGCCTTGGAAGCTAGGCGTGTTAACAGTTATGCCATCCCTCTCAAGACACTTTAGTTCTTCCACAATAGGGCGCAACACTGCATCAATGCCATAGGTTTTTGCATCATCTGATTTATAGACTGCCAACAAGAAGTGTGACTGCAAATTGGATAGGATGTCTGGTGGCAAACTCTTCAAGATAAAATATATAAATCCTAACTTGTGAACCCCAGTCTTTGACCCGAGGGGGTTCACAGTTTCACAATCATCATTGTATAACAGCAATGGGATTGACACCTCTTTCAAAAAGAGTGGATGATTTTTACAGAAATCTCCATCAAATATATCCTGAAGAGCATCACTCTCTCTCTGTTGCCATTCCATCATGGCCTGTAAAACACCAGGAAGCTCCAGTATCTTGACCAGAAGACGCTTTAGTGGAATACGCTGAAAGGTATCAGTCAGAGCAACTTGTCGAACGGTGCCAGTGGCAGAGTCTCTCCGCTGTACAAAGGTTTGGTTATCGGAGAAACACTCCTCAATTGGCTGGATGAAGTTCCCAGAGTTAGTAAAATACCTAATCTGTTTATAGTCTGTCTCCAGACCCTCGAAAGGGTTAGCTGCATCTAAAAAGTCCTGCCTGAGCTCCTCTACCTGTGGGTTTTGATCATGCCCAAACTGACTGAAAAGCGACATGGTCTTTGTTTGTAGTCTGCTCACTAAATCTCCAATTAAACTTGAGGTTTGCTGAACCACAACATTTATATTTGTAAAGGTCTGGGACGATTTTGATCTAAGATGAGCTATAAAATGGGCTACTCTCTCTGTGATTCCCTCTTGCTCTAGTTCGTCCCATTCATCATCATTATCTTCATCTTCCGCCATTTGTTCACCCTCAACTTGCCGTACTAGCTCTTCAGCATTGAAAGTATTAGCAGCCTGATTTGGTACGTTAGGTGGCTGGGCCAGGGCCTGGTTATCGTTATGTTCTCCTTGCAAGTGCTTTCTGTAAGACCGAATGAAAGAAAATGTCCTGCTACAAACTCCCTCACAACATTGGAAATAAGTGGATGAAGCGTTTATATTGTGTGCTACTCGTAAATGTGAAAAGAGAGACTTGGCATCACCAGGAATTAGCCTTTTGCATTTAAAGCATGTATACGCCATCTGCCTTGATGTTAGAACACTTAGTGATCACTTACAAATTCTCTGTAAAGTTTTGAAAACTTGAGCCTGGGGCCTATTTTGGGGATGAGGTTCCGGATTGTTTCGCCATCTAAAAGGTGAAACGCCTCCTCATCGATATCTTGATCTGAAAGACAAAGACAGAAAACAAAAATACTTTTACAGTAATTTCAGTGCCATCCAGTGGCAGCTAACTCCAACAGAGGACCAGGCTGGCAGGACCAGATAACCAAGATGAAGAACAGAATAATGTGTGTGTGCCTGCATGTGTGTTGAAACCCTATACAATACTGCTTTGTCATGGAAACATTTTCATGGTCAAGAAAGTAAAAATTCTCACCTTTAAAACTGTCTGTGAGCTCTGGCAATTGCCACTCAATAAGCTTGATGGACAAAGCTGTCCATCAAGACTGGCCTGAAACAAAAGAGAAAGCAATGTGGAAATGAACACATCTGCAATTAATTAATGCCTCATGCGTGTCCAAGTACTCAGCCACGTGTGAACGATAGGCCAAGTATACTTGCTGACATAGCAGCCTAGAATATTTAGCACTGATTTCAGGTGTAAAAAGCCTCACCACATGTCTGGCTTCCGCAGTCTACTGCTTAATTTAGTATAGGATGTTGTAAATTGATGCCCGAATCGCGGGACATTAGAAAGATGATGGAAATGTAGACCTCAAAATGGCGCAAAATGGCGCTAAATCTCAGTATGTAGCTAGCTAGCGAACCAGCTATGTCACCGCATTGAGAGGACAACAGCTTTATTACACACATATGGTTAATAAAGATATCAATCATATAACGTTACACAGCTATAGATAGTCTCCAGTTAATCTGGTATCATTACAACCCAAAACACGGTAAAATTAGCAATAACAGTAACGTTACTAGTACTGGTTAACTAGGCCTAGCTACTAGCCAGAACCTTTGTAATACTCATAGACTTGGTCACTTTCGGTAGCATGCTTGAACGGTAATGATTTATGTGTCGTGTCGTGTCGTGTGGCTTATTTATTAATAGAGGTTACCATATATTTTTACAAGGTTAGAGATGAACCGATTATAGAAATGAGTAGCTAAGTTGCAACTTGCGGTGGATAGCTAGCTAGCTAGCTAGCTGATGACGCGACAGATAGCTGTGAAGAGCTAGCTAATTTAGTTCCACAACGTTCACAGTGCATGGTTAACACGACGCAATAGGCACAATGGATGGGTTGAGATATAAATACTGTGCTAACGAAACGGATCTTACCTTGAGTCAGTGAAGTATTTTCCGTGATCGTGGAGAGGGTTTGTTGAACCGTGTTGACTGTGAACGTGGGACCGTGTTGACTGTGAACGTGAACGTGACCCTCTGACTGACTGGAACAAAAGGCATGTACGATAGTTCCCAGTGGGGGAGGGGTCTAGCTTTGCAGATCCCGGCGGAAACACCCAGCTCTCTGACCCAACACATGGGTTATGTCTCAGAAAATTGACCCATAATTATTATAACTCACAAATTGGGTCAACATTGGGTCAAAATTAAATCTCAATAACCCAAATAATGGTTATGCTCAGAGAATTAACCCATAATTTTAACCCAACACAATTAACCAAGAAATTGGGTTATAGAATTGACCCATCTGTTTTTAGTGTGTAGGGTTTTGAGGTGTGTGTTCAACAGAATGTAGTATCAAAAACACATTCACAAAAAGTATGGGTTACTGAATGCTGAACTGCACTATTATAATCACTAAGCCAGACCTTACCTGTGTCCCTGTATCACTTGTCTCTGCTGCCCTTTGGTAAAAAAACGTCCTATATCCATTTTCCTTTTTTTTGGGCATATTTCAGTTAGTCACAGCAAAAGTCACCTAGTAAAAGTGAGATAATTGACAATATCAAAACATGCTAGGGCTGTACCAAATAGTTCGAAGCTTCGTTCATAATGTTGACATTCGAATTCTAAATCAACATAAAAAATTGTAAAAAAAAAAAACATTTTTTTTACATTTTTATTTGCCAAGGTATGGCGAGTGCCATACCTTGCCATACCAAATGGACGCCCCTGGATTGACATACAGTATAGATTCACAGACACAAGCTAAATTGATACTGGAGGACAAGTTAATGGTGTGCCGGATGTGTGAATACTTTCGGCAACCAACATGTCCTTCCGCGTTGCTCTGATTGGCCAGCGATCGGCCAGCCCTCTACGCTCGTTTTCCCCCTACGCCGGTAACGCGTGCATGCGCATTTCGTACTTGTCTCCCTGTGGGGAGGCGGGGGGCGCTGGTCTACAGCTGAGAGCTCCAGCATAGCTATGTCCGCGAGCTAGGCGCAAGCCAGAGTAAAACACAGTTTTCAATCAATCAATCAATCAATCAATCAATAATAACATTAACAAGACTCTCGTTGTGTCTATTCTGCTAACACTACCTCTCATTGCTTTAACGTTACCTAGGCTCTCGCGTCTATCTGCTAACGTTAACGTTAGCATTAGCATTAGGCTAACAAGCTGTAACGGCACCAGTCTCGCGTCTATCTGCTAACGTTAGCATTAGGTAATAACCGGTTTAAAATGGATGGTGATTAACTCACGTTGTGTCTATTCTACTAGCATTAACCATTAGTTACTAGTACAAACAATCAATAGCGAGTTATATTGATCACGCTATGTACGATAGCCATGCTAAAATGCTAGCACAACATTAGCACCTAACCTAACAACAAGCTTAACAAGTCAGCGATCTTTTTGTGAGACTAAACTCTCCGCTCGGTGGCAAATTGTGTTGATGTCGGTTTTGTTTCATCAATAAATGAGGCAGAATACACAGTGACTGTATCCTTTTTTGTTTATTGCACTTGTTCCTGCTGCAAATGAAATCCTATGCAAGACATTAAAGATGGCGGCTTTCTGTTTTTGTGGAGAGCCTCCAACGAGTGACGCGTCTCTCTTCTGACCAATCAGTGGTCTGCAGTGTTTCATGTGACTTTTCCCCTACGCCGGTAACGCGCGCATACACGTTATCGCTGGCCAATCAGAGCAACGCGGAAGGGCATGTTGGTTGCCGAAAATATTCACGCGTGCCGGACGGCAGGTAGACAGGAAGTGAAGTTAAATTAAACCTGTTGTTATATCAAGCACAAACAAAGAGCGCCACTTAGTGACCAAACATGACACTGCAACCAATTAATAACACAAAAATATAGTAGACACATTTGTGACTGTTAGCCTACTTATTCCATTGTAGAGAAACAGCGTTGGCCCATGTTTATTTCTTATCAGCAACTGTATTAACATTGGTGAGGAGGTGACCAGGAGCTAATGAGCCATGGAAATTAAGAGGGAACAATGACAAAAGGTAACTGTTTCTAACGAATATCTAACCTCAAAGGGATGATGTACGACATAGAAGGCTGAAAAAAAAAGAAACGAAAAAAAGAGCCAAACACTTCAACACGGTTTAATGCAGAAAGGGGAAAGAAATCCATGTTCCTGGCGAGCCACGGTGTTATCATCATGGGTCTATGCAACATGAAAATTAAATATGCACTCCACTCAACTCATCTCCTCTGACAGTAAAAAATAAAATAAAAATCCAAGCAAGAGTTTCTATCAAATCAAAATGTCCCTCTGGAGTGCAGACATTACAGCTATTTTAGATATGCCTTCAGCCATGGTCAGGTGCTTCTCTTTCTCCTCCGGCACTGCTCTGATGTGCATTAGCCCATTCCTGTTTACTCTATTATTCCTGAGAGACTGTGTTAAAAACATCGAGCCAGACCCTCGTCTGCCTGCAGGGTCTAAAAACGTGTTTTCGTGGAAGTACCAAGTGTGTTTGTGTGTCTCTCTGTGATTTGGCTTGTTTGTGTGTGTGTATGTGTGTGTGTGTGTGTGTGTACTGTATGTGCCTGGGGTTTGCGTGTTTGTTCAGACTCTCCGTAGTATGAGGACCTTGCTAAGATGCCTTTTTGAGTGGAAAACAGAGAGGCACTCCTGCACTCTCCTCCACTCCTCTTTCTCGTATCTGTTCCGTCTGCTTCTCTCATCCTCCTTCCACGGTCTTCACTCCCTTTTTCATAAAACATTTATCGACCTTACTTGGCCTGCCAAGCAGAGGGACGCACATGTAAAATTCAGAGCGTGTGACTGGTAAGGATTAGGTGTGTGGTGGACTCATCCCATGATGTGAATGTAATTTCCTCTCCATCAACAGGGCACTCTGCATCGTAATGTAGGGGAGACCGGGGCTAGCTGTCCCTGGTGCTGTAACTCTGAACCTAAAGGTTTTAGAACAGTGATTCCAAATATACAAAATACCAACGTTGGTTAGAACATATTTGGAGAAAACACTCCGATGAGGACAATCTGTGTATTTTTGATGGCTAAGAGTAAAATACAGTATGGAAAATTATTTAAATGTTTACCTCAAGTTATGACCCCAGGGTATGTGCATTTGTGATGGGTATCTGGTCGGGGCATGTTGTCACATTAATTTCAGCACATGTTTTCACATAGAAAACCCGATAGCATGAATGGAAAATATTGTAGCGACCCAGATCTTAGGGAGTTCTGATTCGCTGGGTCAGCCTGACTATCACCTCTCAACCAACCAACCCTGGAACATACCCCCGCATTTCACTGTAATGCCCTGGTATGTATGTGACAAATAAACCTCTTGAATCTTGAATTGCATGTCGTTTTTGTCTTCATGTGAGCCTGTTGGTTGGTGGAGGTAACTATACCTTTAGTCTCAGGCTGAGGTTACACCTTTCGTATCATCTTCGTATTGTTTTCTTATACGCATCGCCGCGTATCGCCGCGACGTCATGCGCCTCGAGTCACACTTTCGTTTTTTTTTCGTTTTGTCACCAGAGCACACTGATGTAGTACACTGCCAAAGCAGTAGGTGGCAGTAGGTGGCAAACATGAAGGCAATTTCAACCAATCAGAACGAATGTGCCAATACACTTCCTGGAAGCTCCAGCAAAGAAAATGTAAATAAGGCAGGCGCCTATGCCGCGCCACCATCTTGCTCAATGCAGCAATTCTTTTTTCAGCAAAGCCTAATAAAAGTGCAATAAACAAAACGGATACATTCACTGTGTGTTCTGCCTGTCATTTGTTGATGAAACAAAACTAACATCAACACAAGTGACCACCAAGAGCGGATAGTTTAGGCTAAAAAACGATCGGATGCATTGTAGCATTGTTAGCTGCATGCTAACGTCAATGGAGTATTGTGGCTAGAAGCTACCGTTAGCTCACGCTACTTAGCCAGCATCAAAACTGATGATATCGCGAGCTATCAGTAGTTAGATAACATTAGAGACAACGCTGTGTGTATTAAACAAAGGTGAATAGATGACTGGGCCATTTTGTTTAATGCTTCTTAAGTTGAAAGAGGAACTCTGAGCTAACAGGGTCTGAATCCTGATAGCTCACGTTAGCCAGCTGCTCATGCCATCGGTAATGCTAGCAGAATGAATGGATGTAAACTTTATTTAACATATTGCATATGGGTACAATACGGCTCAATACAAACAATTGTTAAGGGAATGCAGACTGTTGTAGCTTGGACTGGGGTCCTTATAACAATAACTTGACAACACATGGTAGCTGAAGCTATTTGGGACACGGAGCTCTGTCCCACACACACACACACACTCTGCTGTCACCGGAAGGGCACGCAGATGGTATCTACTGCGCATGGGCGTTTTCGCAACAACGGCTAGCGTGTTGACTACACGCTGTTTGTCGACTCGTTTTTTTGCGTATCTCCAAACGCAAACACAATTTTGCGTTTCAGCCGTATCCACAAAAAAACGCCAAAATACGCGTTTCTGTGTAGATAGGACATCATACGTCGTCAAAAACGTATAAAAAAACGCCAGGAATACACTAGTCTAACCTCTGCCTCAGCCTCATCAGTGAGACATTACAATATATTAACCCCATAAGCCCGACGGGCCCTGCACCGGGCCAAGATTTATTTCACGTCATAAATAGATGAATACAGTCCGTATTAAGGCAATTGTTTGGTGGAGTTCTGTCCTCCCACGCACTGGCTGTCACACTGTTTCCCCCCTGTGAATGCATCCGGACAAAATAATGTAACTGGAGTCATCATCTCTTTTCAAAAAGGATGTTTATTTCCATAAACATAGCATCTCGTACGAAATTAATGTCTTTGATGGTATGAGAAACTAGATTAGTATATTCTATCTATGTCGATCGCTTTGGTGGTTCTGCGGCCTGTCCTATTAGCCGAAGCTTGTCTGTTAGCCTGTAGCTATCTCTGTCTACCGCATGGTCTTTTCCCCTCCCCCTCCCAACCCTCATTCAGAAAGCTGGGAGCTCAGCTCTTGGTGTGGTTCGTCTCGCTTTCAAAACTCGTCTGCGTTATACCGGAAGAACCCACAGCTATAAAGTCTCTGTCTCTGGCGTTGTTGTGACTATCTCGTCCTCCTAGCAACGGCTCATATCTCTAGCTGCTACTGCACTCCCGGCTCTCTGACCACGGCTCATATCTCTCCCACAGGCCCTGCTACAGAGAAAATGTCTGTCTTAGAGTTTCTTAGAGTTTAACACACACATTTAACCTATTTTCTGAAGAAAAAAAAGAATATCTATATAGATATTTACATTAGATACATGTCGTTATAACCATATGAAAACCAGTGATATCCTTAAATTCCCCGCATTGATTCTAAAACCCTTAGAATTAACAAACTGTTGTTTGACAGCACAGGGGAAGACGACAGCATACCGTCAACACACAGTGATCCTGTGGTTTGATGCCTACCGCGCTTCCCCCCGTGCACAGGCGAAAATGACAGCAGACCATCAACACGACAACACCCAAAAAACCCACAGCCAATTAACATTTCCTACCAGAAGCTCCTCCCCCGCCCCTGGCTGTTTTTGAGGTTCGCTGTCTGCTCTAGACAATGCTATAGATTGTTGCTTTACCCACCCATTGCAATGCCTATCTTGCGACGCTGTTCCCCCTATTGGGATTACGCTTTCAAATGAAACCCTCCCTTTCTTTTGTGGACCCAAGATAAACTCACCTCTCTACCTGGATCCCGCTTTGACCCTTTTGGAGAAAACCTTTGATGAAATGTTTATCAAAACATTAATTACTAAGCTTCCTAAAATTCTAGAGAGATGACTCACCTGTCCATAAGGGACTTACATTAACATACTTTAATCAATTTCCCCCATATAGACCTTCATCTTCAATAAGGTCCCTAACATACATTGCATAACATACATTCACTTGAAATTGTAATCACATTCACCGTATAGACTTTCATTTTCAATAAGGTTTTACAATAACCTATACTTCTGTAATTTGCCATCAATAAACACACAGGACCTTACATTGTTGTCTTGACTATCGATCTCGCTTGATTGACTCTGAAAGAAGGTCACTGTTGTCTCTGATAAAAAAAATGCTAAACGATAAAAAAAATGTCTCCTTCTATTTGATTATTATCAATGTCAATTAGGGCCGCCCTCAGTGATTTTCTTTTATAGCTTAAATAAAGGTTTGAATAAATTAATGAATATTCTATGCATATCATAAATATTTGTACGACTAAGGGCATGCATAAGGTGAGCTTGATTTCCCTCACCCCAATTGTCTTTGGTGGGTGGTGCAGTTGACCTCATACTAGCACATAATCTAATATTTTCAAAATGTCTAATGTACTCATAGAAGTGCATTTGATTTAAGCTCCCATCATATAACCTCGTTCTGCCCTCCCGGTGCTGCTATCTCTCACTCTATGCTCTCTCTCTCTCTCTCTCTCTCTCTATCTCTCTCTCTCTCTCTCTCTCTCTCTCTCTCTCTCTCTCTCTCTCTCTCTTTCTCTCTCTCTGATGCTACCTGTATCTCTCTCTCTCTCTCTCTCTCTCTCTCTCTCTCTCTCTATCTCTCTCTCTCTCTCTCTCTCTCTCTATCTCTCTCTCTCTCTCTCTCACTCTGCTGCTATCTATCTCTCTCTGCTCCTCTCTCCTCTCTCTCTCTCTCCTTCCTTGTAGGCTACATGACAGTATGAATCAGGCCCACCTTGAGTGTAGAAAATAGAAAAGCCATTGGACCCAGGCGTGGAGCGCCATACTTCACTCAGTGTTGAAGGCATCAAGGGCTTCTCCCTGTGCAGTGTATCCGATCCAGCCTGACAGATGTGTATCTCTCTGTGACCAGCAGTGGCAATTACATTGACAAAGGGTGGCTACCCACCAATGAATGTCTATCAGGGAAAAACATTGGTCAATATTCATCAAGGCTGGATGCTAGATGAAGGGGTTACAATGACTCCCCGTGTGTGTGTGTGTGTGTGTGTGTGTGTGTGTGTGTGTGTGTGTGTGTGTGTGTGTGTGTGTGTGTGTGTGTGTGTGTGTGTGTGTGTGTGTGTGTGTGTGTGTGTGTGTGTGTGTGTGTGTGTGTGTGTGTGTGTGTGTGTGTGTGTGTGTGTGTGTTTATGTGTGGGTGTGTGAGACAGACACAGAAAAAGTGTATACGTCCATTTTCAGTTTTTGTCTATTTGCACTTGCCGTCACCTGCTTTCATGTCATGTCTAACTCTATATCCATGCCCGCAGGTACACATTCTCGCACCAAGTAATTTTTTTTTCAACTAATAAATTCAGTCGTTCTCTCCCTGAATATATTTCCACTGGAATTATTTATTTATTTGTTGATTTGTATATTTTATTTACCAGAGAGCAGAGAGGAGAGCTGCAGCCTCCCCCACACCCCCCCCCCCCCCTATCCCTTGTGTGAGCATTAGAGTGTCACCACTTCTCAGGGCCCTCAGAGCGAATCAGACAGCTGGGCCCTACGGGGGCGCTGTGACCTGGTAGGGCAGCTCCTTTGATATATGTCAACAAGGCCTCAGCCATGAGTGCACTGTTGGCACAGAGATAGAGATGGCCCAAGCGCAAGCACAGACGCAAGCACAGACCCAAGTTCAGGGCACTGGCACACGTGGGTGTGTCTAACTTTAGCTAATTTGGCGACCAGAGATGCAACCGTATCCTTGCCACAGCGCATTTGTTAATTAATTAATTATTAGATTCGATTTATGCACAATTGCAATGACTCCTGTCATTCATTTTGATTGAATAACTAATGGATCTCACCACGTTGTTTCCTGAGCGTAATGATGAGGATCAACTGATTCTGATCCACAGAATCACTGAATTCAATTCAGTGTAAAGTTTAAAGCATCAATGTCGCACTAGCATGCCTCTGTGTTTTCAGTTAATTTCCAATGAGCCTCTTTGCTCTGTTGCCTCTTGTGCGTTTTCTTTTCCCACATGCATACTTTTTGCAGAGCGAATTCCTGGTTTCCTGGTGATCGAGGTGGCGGCATGTTTGTTTTCTGTTGTTGCAACAGATCCCCTGTGTTCTCAGTGGCGTCGTGTGGGTAAAATAACAGGGGATGCCAAAAAAAATGTATTAAAAAGAAATGTATTAAATATTTTTATTAATATTTTTATTTTATTTTTTTTAAGTCAAGCAGTCACCATGTACACTACAGTATGGCTCGGCGGCCAGTCAAACTTTATTTTTATTTATTTAACAGATTGCAGAATGGGTACAATACAGTACGGCTCAATACACACAATTTTATAAGGGGCTGCAGACCAGAGAAAGACGCTTGTCTTGTTTACATCAGGGTCCCCCATTGTCAATTCATAGTGACATTTATGACATACAAGACATCATGACATTTATGGCATAGGGACATGCATGACATACAGGGGGGACCCTGATGTAAACAAGACGGAAGTCTTTCTCTGGTCTGCATCCACTTAACAATTGTATGAATTGAGCTGTACTGTACTGTACCCATTCTGCAATCTGTTAATAAAATGTTCAATCAATCAGGTATTTAGTACTGTTACATTTGTGACATATACTGTACGATATTCAAATATACAGTACTGTTACCCATAGATCCTGACAGATACATATGATGGGGAGGGGAGGGACTGTAGAATTTTTTTCATATTTAAGCCAAATAATATATATAATATATTTCTCCCTCCCTCGCTCTCTCTCTCCCTCTCTTTCTGAATATTACACACACACAACACAAATATATATACACACACACACAGTGTGTATAGGAGGTTGCCTGCAGGTCTGGTTTGATTATGAATCAGAGAGAGAGATAGCCCCTTTGAATGTTATGAATTGAAAATGGGGGACCCTGATGTAAACAAGACGAAAGTCTTTCTCTGGTCTGCATCCCCTTAACAATTGTGTGTATTGAGCTGTACTGTATTGTACCCATTCTGCAATCTGTTAATAAAGTGTTCAATCAATCAATCAATCACGTTAGTTAGCATCCAAGCTAGCCATAACAGTATAGCATCCAAGCTTCTTACCTGGCCAATAATCCTCCTTGCTCCTTCTGGACAGAGGGATTTGTTAAATCATTATATCCACAGTGTGCTGGTCCTCAGTATATGTCCCGCCGGCGAAAAATAAGTGCCTAATAAAGTGCTAAATGTTTGATAATAGAATAGAGGCTTCTAAAGTGCCTGCTCTGTTAATAAACTTTTCAATCAATCAATCAATCAATCCCGCGTCGGCACTGTAGTAGACTGAGTGACGACAGACAGTTTGATTGACAGTTTGATACTACTAATGGTTGTCACGTTAGGTAGTCAGGTGGAAACGTTCTGACCTGCCCCGCCCCCAGGGCGAAAAAAGTGCAGAGTGCAGAGGGGATGCCACACTCATGATTCTGCTCACAGCCCCGTTTTAAACTTTTAAGGTGTGGCAGTCAGCTCGAATCTGATTGGCTAGGATCGGTTTTGGACTCTACATACATGAATCACATGGTTGAGGCTGGATAAAGAGACCTACCCCCTGCCTCCTCTCCTCTATAGCTGCAGTGAGCACAGTAAGTCTGACAGTGTGTTAGAGGGAGTGAGAAGGAGAAGAGGGAGACATTAAAAAATTTAATAAAAAAATTATAACACAGATGCACAGATGAAAAAGAATGTAAACTATATTAAAAAAAAATTATATATATATATATTTTTTATTTTTTTCATATTTCATATTTGATATTCATTCAAATTTTAATAGGGAGGCCTGGCTTCCGTTGGCTTCCATAAGAATTCGCCACTGTGTGTTCTGTGCATGAAGAAATGATAGCGGCTCGTTCGTTCCAGACGTCTGGTATGGTGAGAAGGCTGACTAAGCAGTGGCTCACCAGACCATTAGAGGCTAGAGCAGCAACGTTGAGTGTTGTGTTAAAAGAACACTGCAACATTTTGGGAAGACAATAGAGAGACAAGGAGATAGATACCAGTTTCCTCTGTGCATTCAGTGGAAAGCTATCTGGCTGCACGTTATCCTAGCTTAGCACCAGGCCACCAGGCCGCTCCCCGCTCCCCGCGCCACATCGCAGATTTTTTTTTTCTTTTTTTTTGAGCATGGTGTAAATTAGCTCAAACTACAACAGTCTACACCCCCTGGGCCCCTTAAAACTGTTTGTATTGAGCCGCATTGTAATTGTACCCATTCTGCAATGTTAAATAACGTTGTTTAGGGTCATCAAAGAGAAGTCGCCTATTCTCAGTCCTTGCCCCACAATGGTGGAATGAACTACCCACCCCAGTTAGGACAGCCGAAACACGTCCAATCTTTCGCCGTCTACTAAAGACGCACTTCTTCAACCATTATCTGAATAAAAAAAAAAAAAATTATCTAACCCTAACTAACCATACTGTCATGCACTTGTCCTAACAAACTAACCTACACTGTAGCACTCAACACTTTGACCTACATTGTTACTCAGCTGATAGAGTTGTGCCCTTCCTGATGGCTTGTCGTACAGAACTTGTAAGTCGCTTTGGATAAAAGCGTCAGCTAAATGACTAAATGTAAATGTAAATGTAAATGTTTATCCATTCACTAGCTCTATTAAGCGATGATAGCTAGCCTAGTCACAATGCTATGGTCGCTGCCATTAACGTTAGCATGTAAGCTAACGACAACAACAATGGCGTCAAAACTTTTTCTAACAGGACAAAGCCTGAACAGGATATCACAGGTTCACCCTTCTCATTGGTTGAAAATGGCCTTCATGTTTGTACATCGCCATCTGTTGCTTTGGCATTGTACTACATGTATATTACATCAGTGTTAAACCACTGTGAGCGGCCTGGAGTGGATTGGAGCGGAGGAGAACTCTCGCTCCGGACGTCGCGCCGACCCATTTTAAAACCCACTCCTCGCTCACGTCAAAACCGCCCGCTCCGCTCCCCGCGCCGCTCATGCGCCGCACCGCTCACGCGCCGCGCCGCTCACATGGCCTGCTTAGCACAATGAATGGAAGCAGACATGGCTGGTTAGCCTAGGCATTGTCCAACTAACACCTCTCCCGAAGGCTAACCGGCCATGTCCGCTTCCATTCATTCATTCCCAGGACTACTGCTACATCTCCTCTTTTACGCTGCTCCTTTGCCTTGTCTGAATCCGGATGGAAACTTTGCTCGCAGGTGATGTTGGAGCATTAGACTATATGACAGAGATGTTAAATGTATGTCCTTTCAGTTTTACCACAGGCACTCTATCTGAAATTGTCAAATAGCCTAGTACCCTGGCTGCAATCTTTCTGTCCATGATTACACCCACTCCATATAAGTGCTTCCTTCCAAGTGGATTACCATTATGTCATCCAATACAGTCTTTCCTGTACCTGTCCACCTCTGATTCCTATGATGTATATACATTCACTCATTCTTGTCTTTTCTTTCAACATATTTGCCATCCTTCCTGGTCTGTGGAGAGTTCTTACATTCCACATTGTTATTGTTAGTGTTGTTTGGTTGCATACAGTCTTGATGACAGACGGGCGACGTCTGTCGCACACGTCCATCCCTACCGTTGATGCGGTCCCATTCACACCATTCATGTGATTTCTATTACTGTTTTTTACCATGATATCCTCAGTGTTAGATACAGTAGTGGTTTGCCATTGCCTTCTACCGCTGTCGCTGGCCGGTTAACCTCAGCATCGCGACTCGTGGAGCTCATCCGCTTCCAGACTTCACACACTTGGGGCTAGATCCACAAAGAATGGATTGCACGGTGCTAGTTGCACCCTACTTACAATTCATTATGAATTGAAAATGGGGGACCCTGGTGTAAACAAGACAAAAGTCTTTCTCTGGTCTGCATCCCCTTAACAATTGTGTGTATTGAGCCGTACTGTATTGTACCCATTCTGCAATCTGTTAATACAATTTTCAATCAATAACATTTGATTGATTGAAACTAGCACCGTGCAATCCAGTCTTTGTGGATCTAGCCCTTGGAGTGCGGTGATGTCCCTTGCTCCACATCCATGTATGTTGCTCCCATCCCTGGTTTGGTCACCAGTCAAAGCGAGGGACCACTGTGTACATGCAGTCTCACAATGTGAGAGGACAGGACAGACGTGTGCAAATAGACATGTGCGACTGACAGAGACACAAAGGTGCTACTCCTCATGTAACACCAACACACACCTATCACAAATGTTACAAACTAGCGTCAGTCTAGGGTTAATCATTTTATCAGTCCAAACACTAGTTCTAAGTATAGAGGAAAAGAGGATGAAAGCAAATCACAGCATTGGGGCCAGCGCTCTCTGAGCTCTCTCTGAGCTCTCCTGAGCGGCGGGACCTATAGCGGTGGTTGATCCAATAGTTTGTTAAAGTTTTTTGTAGGGTTTTAATTGGTTTTGCACACACACACACACACACACACGCGCGCACGCACGCACGCACGCACACACGCACGCACGCACGCACGCACGCACGCACGCACGCACACACACACACACACTCAATACAACACATTCTCATACAGAAACACCCATACGTCAGCCCCTGGAACACAGACATTCACACATAGGAGCACATGTTCCACGTGGGCTCATGGCAGAGAGCTATGCTGCAGATTGAAGTGTTTAATTGAGAGTGTATAAACAGTCAGCCGCTGCCATTAGCCTTTGCCCCAGCCAGCAGCCCCCTGTGAAATGGACTATATTTCCACTGACAGAAGCACAGGAAATAACACTCACACAGCACCGCACCGCACCGCACCACAACCCCTGCCCTCATTTCTCACTCAGTTATAATCGTCTGAAACTTTTATTTTTGACTTGTTTCCACGTTTTTCTCACACCTCTCACTCCTGCTTAAAACGTGGTCATGGCTCAGTGGTTCTGATCAAGATTGCGAGGCAGACAGAGAGACAAAGAGAGAGATAGAGGGAGGGGTGGAGAGATACAGAGAGTGCTGGATAGGGAGATATAGAGGGAGGGTGGAGAGAGAGAGTAGATGGAGAGAGATATAGAGAATGATGTATGGAGAGAGATAGAGGGAGGGTAGATGGAGAGATATATAGAGAAGGATGGATAGAGAGAGATAGAGGGAGGGTATATGGAGAGATATAGAGAAGGATGGATAAAGAGAGGGTAGATGGAGAGATATAGAGAAGTATGGATAGAGAGAGATAGAGGGAGGTATAGTTGGAGAGATATATAGAGAATGATGGATAGAGGGATACAGAGGGAGGGTAGATGGAGATATATATAGAGCAGGATGGATAGAGAGAGACAGAGGGAGGGTAGATGGAGAGAGATATAGAGAAGGATGGATAGAGATAGATGTAGGGGAGGGTAAATAGAGGGGATGGATAGAGAGAGATACAGTATATCCCTTGTGGCTCCCTAGGATTTTGACAAAAATGGGCCTTGGATCAAAGCCATATAATTTTAACTGTTTACTATTTAAAAAAAAGAAATTCCCCATGATTAACATGAATAGCCTAATCTCAAGAGATCTGTAACAAATTACAAATATTTCCGAATTTTAACCACTTAAATTCGTGTTCGTTTGATAACACGTCCGTTTTTATTGAAAAAAACAGAGAAACAGTCATATTCATCATATTTCTATACATTTTTTATACCACATTACAGCATGTGTAAACTCGACAAAATCCCTGTGAATAAGAATCTGCCATTATAAAAAAGAAAGGTTGACTAATTCGGTCATAAATAGCGGAGACGCTAAACGTTAGTAAGCGCTGATTAGTACTATTATATTCTGCAGGCGAGCATTACTCATTCTCCCGGTATAATTCTGAACACAGATCGCTGTCGGCGAAGCACCAGAGTACTTCCGCGAATGACAGTGTGTAGAGATTGCATTTGATAATTCTATCTAGAATTGAACGAATGAGTGCAGATTAAAAAAAGCATTTTAACATGGGAGTGGAGCTGATGAAAACGGACGCCAGGCACAACGTTGTTACCCTATACTAATAACTTTTGTTTTAGAGCGTTTCAAATCATAATCTTTTGACATAATGAAAATATATGTAAAATGAAGATGCAGACCCAATTTCATGAAATAATAATGTAGAAGGGTGGATTATCCCTGCTTGTGGGAGTAGTAGTACACAGACACTGGGTAGTAGGATACTATAGTATTGGACCTATAAGTACCCCCGTCTTTGGCCCGGAACGTCGTACTGGAGGGCTTGCAGCTGGAGTGGATGGGGCCCAGGAATTACTAACCTGGGGACTGGTACTCTGGTCTCCCTCGCCTTCCAAGGCGGTCAGCAGTAGCTCCCCACACACCCTCACTCCCTCAGTACCTCCGACAGCCCTCCCACACCCAGTGACTGTCAGTTCAATAGTATTATTTGGCTTCCCTTTAAGCAATACCCTTCCTTGACCACCTGTATAGACCCTTCAAATGCTATTCTGTAAATGGGGTGTAAGGGTTAAATAATTATGCCGTCACAATATTTACCCAGAGAATAAAATAGCAAATGGAACTCAAAGAAAGAGACACACACAATGATCCCAATTAAATCTACGTTTAGTGAAGCCTGGGCAGATTATACATTACAACGTTAATGCTTACTCATATGGCACCGGGTGCTCTTGTTATCAATGTAGGGGAAGCTCTTCCCACCATAGGCACCGAGTGCTCAATACATTAAACCACCCCGCTTGTACTGGGGGAACCCAGGCATAGAACGTAGACACATTGGGAGTCTCAGAATCAAACAGTAAAATAAACCAATAACAAAAATAACCAATAAATGTGGGCCCACGTTATCAAAGAAAACCTAACCTAAGTCGGTTTAAATTGTTTGGGGTACCCCTTAGACACTGGTGATTAGCGTTCACTTCAATGGACGTTGCTGTTGATACACACGTGGTACTGTTAGTACTTAGCCAAGATGGCGGACCCACTCATGTCACCACTAGTCCGGATGACAAGATGGCGTCGGCAATCCGCGAGCACAGCCAGCAGATTGGGCGAACAGCAGGCAGTGGTTAGCGGGCAGAGCTTGCTGTATGGTGTCCTCTGCTGGTGGAAGAGGCGTCCTCTGTACCGTCTGGGAAACGTCCACCGCTGCTGTTGCTGGCTTGCTTCCATCGCACGAGCTAATACTTTGGCTACCTTAAACACAGCTAAGCTTTGGGTCTCGGCGCACCCTCCTGCTATTCGGTTACACTGTTAACGCAACGTGGCTGACTATACCACCGGTCTCTTCAGCGCCTCGCGCCCGGTAGTCTACTCAAGTCAGACGGAGCCGTTAGCGGCATGCTACTATACCGCACACAGTAACTACTATAACCCGATAACGTTAGACGTTAGTCTCGTTAGCTTAGACGTTAGTCCTTGGGTTCGGTTTCTCTTACTCACACACTATCACGGATACTTCTAGGATAACCCGTCACTAGCAAGTATGTCTCATCACCCGTCGCTCGCTCCGGCGGGGCTCCCCTTCACTGACTTCTTCAACGGGGCTATTCCAAAGCACCTCCCGTTGTGGCTGCGACCGTTCACGGCCAATTCCAATGCCGAAGAGAACTTCCTGTTCCCCTGATTCCCTCTTCCTCGTTGCTTGCTTCTCTCCACTGCTCCACCTGCCACCACTGCACTCCGCCCCCTGCTGGCAACCTCCAACGGTCCCACGCAAAGACCGCTCCAGACAGGGAAACAAAGGCTCAATGTTATTGCTAGTAATCCATACTGCATCTGGAGAGGAGTAGCACCTCACCTTGTCGTTAGACTGGGCGAGCTATCCAACGGAACACTGTCAGTCTATCCAAAGGAACACTGTAAATCACACGTTATACACACACAGGGAAAGTAACAGTTAGTTAGCACTACTGAATACTTTGTAGAATATTCAGGCTGCTACAATAATAAACACAGACACAGCTGTGCTCACACACACAAAAAAAATCAAGAAAGTAGAAAACGGTACCAGGGAGTGACACGGGATATAGAGAGGGAAGGGTATAGAGATGGATGGATAGGGGAGATACATAGAGGGATAGGGATATAGAGGGATGTATTGAGAGAGATAGAATGAGGG
>NC_140165.1:204759363-204766863 GCF_963971535.1 Notolepis coatsorum
CACTTTGATGAACATTGTTACTCAGCTGATAGAGTTGTACCCTTCCTGATGACTTATCGTACAGAACTTGTAAGTTGCTTTGGATAAAAGCGTCAGCTAAATGACTAAATGTAAATGTAAATGACAGGCATTCCCCAGCAATACATTTTGCAAAGTTCCTCTCATGCTGTAAGCCAGGTGTACCTTTCGTAGTTGCTTGGTTGAAAGTTATTTTCCCTGGTTGGGACGGGGCTGCTAGCTGACCTCACACATCCATTGATGCTCCCCTTTCCGTCATTAGGCATTCAAAAAACAACAGGACTAAACATTTTAATTAGACGTTACGTTGCTAGTTTTGCGTCAGTAGCTGGCCCTCTGATATATCGCAAGCCGAATTTCACCCCAACCAAGAAAAAAACTGCTGGCATAGGAGGTTAGGCCAGCTAGAAGGCTCTAGCATGCCAAATAATATGCCCAGCATGTCAAACTCAAAATGTGACAATCAACAACATCTCCCTATCAAATTTAGTTTCAACAGCAGAGGGGATTCACTCAAAATCCTGAAGGCCTCAGGGTAGATGTATTTGACCCGTAGACAGCACAGGTGGAACATCTGATTGGATAAAAGCTCGCATGTACAGTATGACCTGCACTGGAAGCAGTGCAGCTGAAGGAGAGAGCTGGAATTATGTTAATAAACTGATGTGAACTCACTTTGACGTCCCACCTCTGTGTGCAAATCAGTAGCAGAGACAGTGATAAAATAGCATTGGTTTTTCTTAGTCACAGGCCGGTAGCCAGCTGTTAGTGTTATTTGTTGAGTCTGACTGCCTGGGGGAAAATACTGTCCCAGAATCTGCTGGTCCGGGCCTTGAAGCTGTGGTACCATTTGCCGTACGACAGCTGAAACAGTTTGTGGTTGGGATAGCTGGGGTCCTTAATAATCCTTTGGGCTTGGCTGACTTGTATATCCTGAATGCACATTTTGTAGCCAATTAAATGACAAGGAAGAGGAAAAACCTTGAAGTCCGATTTTGCCTTGTCTCTCAATAGCATAATAATTATATAACATACCACAGACCAGTCACTGCCACACCTGGGCCATGCTCGGGTCACATGCCAGACCTGGGCCATGCTCGGGTCACATGCCACACCTGGGCCATGCTCGGGTCACATGCCACAGACCAGTGCCAACCCTGAAGCCCTATCTGGGCCAGATCTGTCTGCTATGTTGGCCCTTGTTTTCAGCTCTTATGGAATTATGTTGCCTGGGAACAGTTTTTCCATGAACTAACGTTGCAACAGGAAATAAACTGTCCCGTTATGTGAGTCAATGATCACACCCGGGTTGTACCAAACCGTAGGTTTATTTAACATCAAGTATAGCGTGACGGCAAGAGGCAGTTTGTATGTAGTGGCAGTCGATCACCGAGCACACCGATATACCTACGTGGCTCTTAGTAGGCAAACAGGATAATCATTTAGCCAATGATCTACAGTTATTGTTGTCACTTTGAAACCAGGAACTTTCTTCAAACTAATTTAGCCTTAGTTATTTCATTGGCTGACACGGGCCTACACGATATCCCAAAATAATTTGACCCTTTGCATGCCAGCACTGGCCGAGCCCCATTGCACATTTACTCTTTTTTATTATATGAGCCCAGTTTTTTTATTCTTCACACAATTCTCACCTTTCCTATTTTGGAAAATAGACTAGAATATTATTTCCATATCCAGTAAACCTAAGGTGAGCATACGGAGAGTTAGCTTGTTTGGTGCAAACTGCCACAGGTATCAAGGAAACTATATGCCTGGCTGGTGCACAGGTTAGGGGTCTAAAACTTAGCCTAGCTTTGCCCTTGGCATATATTTCTCCATGGCTCAAACAAAGGTGTTTGGCACAAACACGGTGCAACAGAGACAAGCTTTCCCCAGGATTTGGCCCTTTTGATAATTATCAATTAATACAAATAATTATATTAATAATACCGGTTAGGTAGATTTACATTGATACACATGTTATCCACACACACACACACACACACACACACACACACTCACACACACACACACACACACACACACACACACACACACACACACACACACACACACACACACACACACACAGACACACACACACACACACGCACACACACACACACACACACACACACACACACACACACACACACACACACACACACACACACACACACACACACACACACACAAACACACATACACACACACACACACACACACGCACAATCTGTACAAATGCACACACTAGACCACATGGGTATGTCTAGTGGCATTTATTTTCCAGTCACAGTGTCATGCTCACAGCCAGGGGTAATTATAGCTCTGTTTGCCCAGGTTGCCTAAGGACCTACAAATGAGCGTGCAGACACACACATGCACGCATGCATGACACACACACACACACACACACACACACACACACACACACACACACACACACACACACACACACACACTCTTAGCTGTCTATCGTGTTCGATGATGACGCTTGCTCCAGGGATGGGGTGAGGGGGGGGGGGGGGGGGGTGGCTGGTGCCACTTCTCGTGGGCATTGAGTCCGATCCTTGAGCCGCACACACACACACACACACACACACACACACACACACACACACACACACACACACACACACACACACACACACACACACACACCTTATATTTCACTCTACTCAAATCAAATTTAAAGTGACGTGGCTGGGGAGAAATTGTTGCCAGTCAGTTCAGCCAAAACGAATTCCTGGACCAAGGTCGAACCAGGGAGCTGCTGGAGTCGAAGGCCCTCTGGGAGTGGCAAGTGGCCCCCCCACCCCCAATCCCTATACCCAATCCCCCCTCCCGCGTGTACGCCTGGCGCCTATGACGGCAGCCGACTAGTACGCGTGGAGGGGGGGAGCCTAAGACTGTCTCATCACCAAAGTCCTATCCCCCAGTTCCCTGCTCCTCCCGTTGCTGGACAATCTCCCTCCCGCCTGGCGCAATGACACCTCGTATATGGTGTCTCAGGCATTATTTAGTCGACATGTGTCAACAAATGTACATGCCTGTTTGAATTTATGTTGTGCCGTTGTTACTGTAAAAATTGAATGATTGTGATATGATGTTGTTAATTAGACGATGAGCTGTATGTGAATGTCACTGGAATTTCCCCATATATCTATCTATCTATCTATCTATCTATCTATCTATCTATCTATCTATCTATCTATCTATCTATCTATCTATCTATCTATCTATCTATCTATCTATCTATCTATCTATCTATCTATCTATCTATCTATCTATCTATCTATCTATCTATCTATCTATCTATCTATCTATCTATCGATCGATCGATCGATCGATCTATCTATCTATCTATCTATCTATCTATCTATCTATCCTCATCCTGCTGAGTCCACCACCACCCTCTACAGTTCTGTATCAGCCATCCCTCCTAAAAAATAACACAATATATACAAATATCTCCTCCCCTCACTCAGACTCCCTGCTGACTACAGTGACACCTGCCAATGTCTTTGCTTTTGCATTCGAGATTGGCAGTCGACTACGGCTCCTTTCGATTGATTAGTCGACTACTCGACTAGTCGAGGTCAACCCTATCGCATTCGCCTGATAGATATCAAGCAGGGAATCTAACAGCCAATGAGAGCGCAAGACAAAGGTGGTTGAGTTACATTGCCTTTGAACTAGTGAGGGACCACAAACAGAATGTATAAACTCTGTCTTGAAAAGCTGTCAATTCATATGATGACACTATTCATCCTATTACAATGTTCGATCACCCAGCCGTGTTATTAGTGTCATTGTTATTAGTTGTCATTCATTCATTAATAATTTTAGGGATCTTGCACTGTACTGTACTGCACTGTACTGTGCACTGCAAACCACAACGACTTCAAGATTGCTGATTACAAGACAGAACATTGTATTGTGTCTTTGAAAATCATGTAGTGTGTGTGTGGCTTTAAATGGTTACTATGTAGTTTCAGAGGAGGGGGGGGTTGTTTGCAGAGCCTGCAAAATACATTTACTGTAATACTTATTCTTGTAGAATTGTTCTTATTTCATGTTATCGAAAATTTTAATAAATAATTTTTAGGCACTGTGATCCAAACGTAAGCCTAGAATATGTTTGCAGGCCCTTCCTTTGTAAATGACAGCAGTGAAGGAGTAACCTTTCAGGAAGCTTTCTAGCTCAAAACAGTGAACTAGGGATCTAACTTTCCTCTGAGGACAGTTTGTTTATTCAGTTTTGAATATAATTATACCATAGACACTATTGACTTATCTGACTCTCACAAAATGAGATACTGCACCTTTAACACTTTCATTGCCAGCCATGCGGTGCGCCTTACCCCACTTGAATGCCACCACCCACTTCAATGATAGAGCTCTCATATTTGCAAACGCATAAACGATGTCTTAAAGGGGAACTATTTTACTATTTCTTTCACTATTGGGGCACTTTTTACACAATTCCTGTGAGTCTATGGAACACCTCTGTAATATTTTTTTTTTTATTATTCATTGTTTTGTATTTCTAATCAAGTCCTCAAAAACAGCATTTTTCGACCTCAAGATCTCGAGCCGTTTTGAGCCTGGGCTCCAACCACTGTGTGCAGCTCATCTTGTACCTCGCCATTATCATGCAGCGGTGTCTTTCTGACATCACAAATCATCACATTTTCAGATGACTCAGTTCAGTGAGGGTGAATATTGTGAGAGGAGAATTGGAAGAATGCGCCAATATGAGAATTAGAGACATAGATCATATTAATATAAGTTCACATAGCTAGGAAACAATGCTAAACACTCAAAAAGGCCATTTATAAGATAGTTCCCCTTTAAATTATGTGTCTAATCTGGCCGTCGCTTATCAATGACTTGTTTGCAGTCAACATTGTCGAAACGGATTGTTTTTTAATCGGTTCATTTTCGTTTTATACCATTTTAAAAAACGCTATTTTTTTTTTTTAAAGTTTCAGGAAAATATAAAGATTCTGTGATAATCGCCCTTTACTGGAATATTCTGGAATACACAAAAAACGTTGTAATTTTTCGGCCTATTTATGAATCGTTTTCAAATAAACGCTAGATTATCGATAGTATATGTGTACTTATGCACGCTATAGGAGCGAGCTGAAAAATCGATTATCTCATTTCCTGATCAGCACACACACACACACACACACACACACACACACACACACACACATACACATAGGGCACACATTGATATCTCTGTGAAAAAAACTCTGATTATCCTAAGACTGGTAAAATAGATTCCTTACCTCAGATTAGATGTTCTCCAAAAAGATTATTCAAATTCCTGATCGCCATTCCAAATATCGATCGTGTTTATTGATCCAACGCTGGGTACTGGAAATATGTATTCCACGCTGTTCTGGGGCTCGGCAATGAATCCGATCCTCTCGGGTGACTTGCCTGAGAAGTAAAATGAGGAAGCTGGATTCCCCCCCCCACCCCCCTCCCCATGTGTTTCATTCAATCCATTCCAATGGGGTGCAGTACCACAGGGAGAGACGATATGGGGCGGGTATTTTCCCAATGGAGCTCAGAGAGAGTTTGCAGCACTAACGTGAGACTAGATTGATGAATATGAATTCAAATCGCTAATAAAAAAAGAAACAAGATCATCGTTGGCAATGACCGGTCGGCATGAACAAACGAGTTATCTCGCCGTTGGCATTGCAAGTGTTAATGCGTACATCTGACACACACATGCATAAACACACACATGCATGCACAAACACCACACACACACTCACACACCACACACCCACACACACACACACACGCACATACACACACATGCTGTGTTTTCACACTTTAAATGAGGCAGAGGGGAGATAGCCCACACTTTTAGAAGTAACTGTCACCACAGTAAACAGAGTGGGAATCAATAGGAGTTGAATGTTTTTTTCTAAATAATCATATCATTTTACTCTGTTACATCTGTCTATCCAATTTGGTTTTACCACCTCACAGAGAGAGAGAGAGAGAGAGAGAGAGAGAGAGAGAGAGAGAGAGAGAGAGGAGAGGAGAGAGAAGAGAGAGAGAGAGAGAGAGAGAGAGACATATAGACAGATAAATATAGACACAGAGAGACAGGCAGAGATATATATATAGAGAGAGAGAGAGAGAGAGAGAGAGAGAGAGAGAGAGGAGAGAGAGAGAGAGAGAGAGAGAGAGAGAGAGAGGAGAGAGAGAGAGAAGAGAGAGAGAGAGAGAGAGATAGACTGGCTTGAGGGGGCACAACTCTCAAATATTAGCACCTTGCAAGTTATATCAAAATCTGTAATTAATTCATGAATTCATACAGCGTGCGCGTGCACACGCGCGCACACACACACACACACACACACACACACACACACACACACACACACACACACACACACACACACACACACACACACACACACACACACACACAAAGATCAAATTACAACCTTCACAGCCGGCTTCTGATGTGAGTAGAAGAAAAGTGGAAAATTACAGTCCAAAAACGTTATAATTAGCTACATACCATCACCCGTACAGGTTAATAGAATACATTTGACTTAATCACACACAGTAGCCATGAAACACAAGGGCAGACGTTGTAAGGGGGGGGGGGGTCCTCCCTTAGGGCTGCAGGGGACAGACGTTGTAAGGGGGGGGGGGTGTCCTTAGGGCTGCAGGGGACAGACGTTGTAAGGGGGGGGGTCTCCTTAGGGCTGCAGGGGACAGACGTTGTAAGGGGGGGGGGTGTCCTTAGGGCTGCAGGGGACAGACGTTGTAAGGGGGGGGGTCTCCTTAGGGCTGCAGGGGACAGACGTTGTAAGGGGGGGGGTCTCCTTTAGGGCTGCAGGGGACAGACGTTGTAATGGGGGGGGGGGGGGGGTGTCCTTAGGGCTGCAGGGGACAGACGTTGTAAGGGGGGGGGGGTGTCCTTAGGGCTGCAGGGGACAGACGTTGTAAGGGGGGGGGTGTCCTTAGGGCTGCAGGGGACAGACGTTGTAAGGGGGGGGGTGTCCTTAGGGCTGCAGGGGACAGACGTTGTAAGAGGGGGGGGGGGGGGTGTCCTTAGGGCTGCAGGGTTGCCGTGCCTGAGCAGACTTAAGATCTTCTGACTCTGTGTTGTTTATCTCATCTCCCTTCGCTAATAACAGATATCAACCGAGTTGAGTCCAAAATGACCATGCGTGTGACGGTAGCCCCTTGAATGTCGCTTGTGGACATTGGCTGGTTGAAGAGAGATGTTAGTTGACACTCGGGAGCTTGCTCATGGTTCTGAGGCAGACAGAGATGATGTTGTTTAGCCGGAGGCAGTGTGTATCTGTCTGGCTCATAAAGATACCAGGAGGGCCTCTGCTGTGAGTGTAAACCAAAGAGTTTTATTGTTAGAGAAAGAAAAAAATGTCACATTACTCTTATCATGGAGCTGATGTTGTAATCGTAGGTTGT
>NC_140165.1:204769363-204788562 GCF_963971535.1 Notolepis coatsorum
TGTGTGTGTGTGTGTGTGTGTGTGTGTGTGTGTGTGTGTGTGCATGTTGGCAGTTGTGATGTGTCTGCCTGACACATGTTCATGGTTATTTAATGGGGGTTGTTGATGTTGGGGAGTGAGTGTCAGGCCTGGATGATAATGCCTGCTAGCTAACAATGAACAGCATTCACATCCGAAATGCTTGACATATCCGGTGGTCATCAGTCAGCTGAATGGAAGTGCAGTCGCATCTATAAATTATGGCTTTTCACACTCCTACGACATCCCAAAACAAAATGATTTGATCTGGCTGTTTCCCACAGAGTCCAGAGATGGTATAAGTGGTTGAGACCCCACACCTCTGGAGCTGATTTACAGAATCCAGAGATAGTATAGTGGTTGAGACCCCACACCTCTGGAGCTGATTTACAGAATCCAGAGATGGTATAGTGGTTGAGACCCCACACCTCTGGAGCTGATTTACAGAATCCAGAGATGGTATAGTGGTTGAGACCCCACACCTCTGGAGCTGGGGGGGGGGGGGGGGGGGGGGGGGGGGGGGCGGGGACGCTCTCTCGTTGTCGGAACACAGTGTGAGAAGAGCATTTATGCAGGTGAACACCGGGAAGGCTGCTGGCCCAGATGGTATAACAGGACGCATACTTAAGTCCTGTGCCAACCAGCTGGCCCCGGTGTTCACCGCCATATTTAATCAATCCCTGGCGGAGTCAGTGGTCCCTGCCTGCTTCAAGATGTCTACCATCATCCCTGTACCGAAGAAACCCTCCCCAACATGTCCAAATTACTACAGACCGGTGGCACTCACCTCTGTGGTCATGAAATGTTTCGAGAGGCTGGTCAAGGACCACATTTGTGCCTCCCTCCCCAGTGATATGGACCCTATGCAATTTGCATACAGGACAAACAGGTCCACTGACAACGCGGTCTCCCAGGTACTGCACAGCACCCTCTCTCACCTTGACCGTCAGAAGGGGGGCTATGTGAGACTGTTGTTCATTGACTACAGCTCAGCGTTCAACACCATAGTCCCCACCAGACTGGTGGACAAGCTGATCGAGCTGGGTCTGAGCTCCGCCCTGAGCGCCTGGGTACTGGACTTTCTGAGTGAAAGACCCCAGGCGGTCAGGGTGGGGGGTCAGACCTCCAACACCATAACCCTGAGCATCGGGTCCCCCCAGGGCTGTGTTCTGAGCTCCCTGCTGTACTCACTCTACACACACGACTGTGTGGCCAAGTTCAGCTCCAACTCCATAGTGAAGTTCGCAGACGACACGGTGGTGGTGGGGCTGATCTCGGACAACGACGAGAAGGCCTACCGGGAGGAGGTTGAGGTACTGGAACGCTGGTGCCAGGACAACAGCCTGCTCCTGAACATTGGTAAAACCAAGGAGCTGATCGTGGATTATAGGAGAGGACAGCAGGAGACACACACACCACTGATGATTAACAGGGCTACCGTGGACAGGGTGAGCAGCTTTAAGTACCTGGGGGTCCACATCTCAGAGGATCTGACATGGTCAACACACATAGACACAGTAGTAAAGAAGGCGAAACAGCGCCTCTACCACCTGAGACAGTTAAGGAAGTTCAGAGTATCGGGGAAGATACTCCAGTCCTTCTACTCAGGAGCTGTAGAGAGCATCTTGACCGGAAACATCACTGCGTGGTATGGAAACAGCACGGCACAGGACAAGAAGGCCCTACAGAGAGTGGTGCGCTCAGCCGAGCGTACCACGGGTATTGCACTACCTCCCCTGCAGGTTCTATACAACAAGAGGTGCAAATCCAGAGCCTGCAGAATAATGAAAGACCCCCACCACCCCAATAACAGCCTGTTTCTACCTTTAACCTAACCCTAACCATAACCCTAAAATCGCTCCTTGTGGGGTCCAGCCAAAGTCCCCACAATGACACATCTTGTTTTCATCACTTGTCGGGAACGCACACAGACGCAAGCACGCACGCACGCACGCACACACTCATGCCGCACACACCCACACTTATTGCCAAAAGGAAAGGCCACTTTAAACTAGTATTAGGCAACAGTAACAGTGTATTGCACTAGCAAAGCTACCTAGCATGTCCTATATACTCTGTAAATAACTATGTACAAATGCCGAGATGTCACACCATGTTGCCTGTTACCTGTTATTGCACAATGTTTTTTGTATTGGATTCTATTATATGTTGTACCACTGTATTGCACATCGTTGCGGGCAAGACCACCCGCATTTCATTGTATACTCGTATGCCGTGACAAATAAAACTCTTGACTTGACTTGACTTGACTTGACTTGATTTACAGAATCCAGAGATGGTATAGTGCAGTGGTCACCAACCTTTTTAAGCCCAAGATAACTTTTTTTTTTGGTGAAGGCAAGATCTACCTATTGAAGCGTTGAGAGAAAAAGACAGCCAAGATTGTACTTTAAACTAAATGACTTGTATTTGCCTGTATTCTAATTACATGCAATGCTTTGGTCCAACATTAAAATGTCAAAGTAGAACTGTAATATGTACTTTCTCAGTCAGTGCTAAGTGCAGTCATCTTATGCAGCATCACTTTTCACATCAAAACAAAAGTAGAACTGTAATGTGGACTTTCTCATATTATTAACATTGCCAAACATTTACAATTAGCATATTATTTTATTTACTTTTTCTCCTATTTTCTATTTTTCTCCCATCCCAATTTCGTCAGTGCTAAGTGCAGTCATCTTATGCAGCATCACTTTTCACATCAAAACAAAGGTAGAACTGTAATGTGGACTCTCAGGGAAAGATAAAAAATTAAAATAAATCAGGGAAAGATCTACAGGGAAAGTCTCAAAGATCGACCAGTCGATCGCGATCGATGGGTTGGTGACCACTGGTATAGTGGTTGAGACCCCACACCTCTGGAGCTGATTTACAGAATCCAGCGATGGTATAGTGGTTGAGACCCCACACATCTGGAGCTGAATTACAGAATCCCAGCTGACCTATAGGCTTGGATCCCATAAAGCGATAAACAATATATCTGCAACCATATCTGTAATAGCTGATAACAGTATTTGTATTGCATCAGTTCAAGAAGCCTAGGCAGGTGTAAACCAATGATTATCTTGGTTATTTGGTTTGTTTTTTGCCAGGTGGGTTTTGTTTGGTCACTCGCACATCTGATGGGATTTTGTGATTCAAACAGACAGATATAAAAAGCGGTTTGATCACAATTGCGTTGTGTGATCTACCATTAACATTACCATCATGTTTGCTCTCATGAACTAATGCTAATGTCAGTTTCTAGCCCTTCTAGACTAATTTGTCAAATGTTTTCAAGTTCTCTGAATTGGATTCCCAAGCATCTACTATAGGTTTACGTGAAAAGGTACTTGCCAATAAGGAGATTCCACCGTCTGCCTCTACACCTTTTGTGTTGTACCATACAGTATATGCAGTCAGTGGACAACCAACCATGTACTGTATAAGAGAGAGGAAAGTTGCCAAAGGTACCAGGCAGCTCTTTTTTAGTTTTTGTTTCAAGAAGCCACCCAGGCATGAATGCTGTTGCACCATTGTGTTACACATGTGCACTGGCTGTGTTGAACTTGACAAATGAAGCAGAGAGAGAGAGAGAGAGAGAGAGAGAGAGAGAGAGAGAGAGAGAGAGATGAGAGAGAGAGAGAGAGAGTGTGTGTGTGTGTGTGTGCGCACATGTATTTGTGTGTTGTGAGTAGGTGAGCATCTGATAGAAATTGCGTGCTTGGGTGAGTGATCAAGGTGAGTAGGTGAGTGCTACAGACAGTACACCACTAGTTTATAGATTGACATTGCATTACATAATTTCTCAGGTCTCTACATTGGCTACCAGTGTGTCATAGAATTTACTTCAAAAATAGTCTATAAATCACTTAATGGTTTAGGAACAAGATACATTTCTGACTTGCTTCCACACTGTGAGCAGGCCTCTTAGACCGCTCTGCTAATTGTTCAAACAAAACATTGTGAAGCAGCATTCAGTTATTATCCTGCACATAATTGGAAAATAGCTTCCAGAAAATCTCAGATTTGCCCAAACTCTGACTATTTCCAAAAACAGGTTTAACACTAGTATCTTCACCATTGCCTTTAATTAAATGTAGTTGGTTGGGAGTTCATGCTTTTAGGCTTTTATGCTTTTTATGCATTGTTAATGCCTTTTTATTCTCTTTATGATCTTGTAGCCCATGTATTTTTATGTATTTTATTCCCCATGTAAAGCACTGTGTATGTATGTGTACAAATGCCTCTGTGTATGAAATGTACTAAATAAACGTGCCTTGTCTTGCTGTGGTACTCAGTATGTTTGTCTAATTTGGTCTACAAGAGAGCTATGCACTTTATTCTGTATAGAAGCATACCAACCGGGTATATGAACTACCCTTTGTGTGTGTGTGTGTGGTGTGTGTGTGTGTGTGTGTGTGTGTGTGTGTGTGTGTGTGTGTGTGTGTGTGTGTGTGTGTGTGTGTGTGTGTGTGTGTGTGTGTGTGTGTGTGTGTGTGTGTGTGTGTGTGTGTGTGTGTGTGTGTGTGTGTGTGTGTGTGTGTGTGTGTGTGTGTGTGTGTGTGTGTGTGTGTGTGTGAGTGTGTGTGTGTGTGTGTGTGTGTGTGTGTGTGTGTGTGTGCGTGCGTGCTTGCGTCTGTGTGCGTTCCCGACAAGTGATGAAAACAAGATGTGTCATTGTGGGGACTTTGGCTGGACCCCACAAGGAGCGATTTTAGGGTTATGGTTAGGGTTAGGTTAAAGGTAGAATCTGCAATGCCATCAAACAGCCACCTCAAGGTAAAAGAGCCCGGCTTGGTCTGATGTGTGGGTTGAAGTTCAGTGGGGAGTGGCTGAACTTCAACCGATGCGAACGTACATGAAAAAATTTCAAAAAATGTACATGTTGGACGAGAGATAGTGACTGTCAAATGAGCCATAGTATTGTCTCCATAGCTATAATATAGAATATAGATATAGCTCAGCAAACATCGTGAAACACAGTGAAAATTACCATATTTTTTTAAGCGTGGCCACAGGCAGCGCAGATGGGGAAATAGTGTGGCGCTGAAAGTGTTAAGCTAAAGTTTCACGGTAAAACATATGGAGTTCACCCTTAAATCTGTTCCCCTTTTGTTCATCTCTTTTGTAATAAACACTTGAGAGCAGACCTTTCTCTGAATACAGGCTAAAAATACAAATTTTTCATCTGCATTGACACCTACTGTAAAAGCACTGATATGCCTTAAACTTTGACAAGACACACACACAAACACACAAATACACACACACACACACATGCACATGCACACACACACACACACGCGCACATACACACACACACACACACACACACACACACACACACACACACACAAACACATTTCAATGATTTATTTATATCCACATGAATACAAGTTTGTCAAGGACATAAACTCTAATAATGCAATCAGAAATTGAGAGACAGTCACAAAAGTGCCTGATTGGCCACATTGTTGCATATAACAGGATAATAACACATGATGAAAATAACAGTAGCAGGTGAAAAGGTAACAGGCAGCGTCTCCTCCATATTGAGCGGCTAACAACGCAGCAGGTACTGAACAACACCTTGCTAACTGCTTGGCCCTTCTCTTAGAGAGACCAGCCATCTGGAGGGCCCTCACGACCAGCTTGTGTACATGTCCTAGGCTACCAGATCAAATAAAAAACTAAAGGTTTACACTTGTATCTCAGCTGGGAAATGGTCAGCACCAGTTGTTGATATTTCATCATCTTGGTTAGAAAGGCTTCCTCTAGGCTGTAGTCGAAAGCACAGAGAACACTTCTGAATCATCACTACACAGATTAAACATACTTGGCTTCACAGTATAGTGTTTATAAAGCACTATGGAAGATCCAAAAATGGAAGTGATGTCTTTTGAAATCAAATCCACTATTCTGTCGTGCCTACAGATGTAAATATAAATACACACACGCACGTACACTCACATATACACACACACACACACATTGTGGCAGCAATCAACAATGTCCAGTCTCTGGTGAGCATTGTGACTTTCAGCAGGGGGCATCCTCCATCCTATTTTCTGTAAGCCTGGCTGTGAACATGTTGTAAACATCCACATTACACGCAATATTCTGTTGGGGCTTTTTGTTGGAACACCCCCCACACTGAATTATGCTCTAACGACACTTGCCAACCTGCAATACACAGCAATAATTAAAGCCTATATATACAGATTGTGTACAGTGGGAGATGTTCCAAAGAAGACGCTTTTAGAGAACAATTTAGAGCAGTGGAAGTGAAGTGTGTTTCCATGCCCCAGTATTCATCATACTAGCTCATATACTGCATTTGTACTTCAATTATCAATATCCCTGTGTACTTGAATACAATATTGTGAATATTAACAGTAGCTACTGAAATTAAAGCCCCTATGTGTATGGATTTGACATCAATATATCACTTGATGTCAATATGTCACTTCAATATCCATACCTTGGCAGGATTACCACAAACACATGAGACCAATGAAAATGTACAATATTCACAAGGCCATTTTACTCTTATGGCATGCTCACCCTATTCCCACCTGGAAGGAAAGGAATTATTTCCAAACAAAACTTGCTTCACCAACAAAGCCAACTTCAGTTAGCAACATCTCCTTTGTAACAAAGCTAATATATTAGAGGCTAAAGTCACCCAATCAGAGATGGGTGTACGACACATGCTCAAATTGCACCAGTGGTATGTTGGGACTAAATTTAATGAAAACGCTGACAGATTTTAACTGTGTCACACCCCAACTTCTGACAGGATATGACAGCTGTGTCCTCTCCTCCATTTAGCCTCCTCACAGCATGAAGCTACTCATATTGGAATATTAATATGCATGTAAGCACACCCAGTAATAGAAACAAGAACACAGATGAAGAGCACAAGCTGCACAGGGACATTTTATTATGTATTATATATATATATATATATATATATATATATATATATATATATATATATATATATATATTTTTTTTTCATTATTTAACTGCTGTTGTTGTGAAGGATCAGATTAAACCGAATATATATATTTATTTATGGATATATATTTAATAGTATTTGTATATCGTTTGATATCCCCTGTATATTCCTTGTACAATATACACTGAATATCCCTTTAGTCTACTAACAGCCCATAATAGTTTCATTCTACCATTGGACGAGAACCTGGCGCCAGCAGCCATGCCCCTTGGTTCAAGTTCAATCGTGCCGACAAACATGTCGTTACAAGCCCGGTTCCGCGTAGGAATACGTCTGGCGAAATACGAATGGTACTATTTGTTCACAGCGCATATATATATGGCGCAAGTAAAGTAGAATTTTCTTTTAGTCCATTAGTCCTTTACCCTCCAACCTAGTAACAGACGCGAAGCCTCACCCACGACGCACGTGTGGTGCAGTAAGGCCTACTTGGCCTCAGAATAGGCATTGAGACATCGTGTGGATTAATAGTTGAATTGTCATAGTTTGGCACTATACCATCGAGTGGGACGTATTTCTATTAAGTTAATAATAGTCTATTATGTATGGTGCATCGTTCGGTTAGAGTTATAAAGTGAGCAGTACCCCCATCGTTCCTGACGTTATCTGGAGTCTTAACCAGGCTGGGCAGACCACGTGTGGTGCTTGCATCCGAGGAGCTCCGGGCCAGGACGAGTGGACCTGTACATTGGATTACTTTACCCGGACGACGGCGAGCCTTCCACGGCTTGGATTATCTACGTGCTTTGGGTGCTTTGATTATGCCATGGATAACGGCCAACACTGCTGAGTGTTGGAACTACCCCCCGAGAGGAGTCCAGGTGAGACGGCGCTCTACCCCGAGTGAGGTCGCCTCACGTCTCTTCGTTGTGGACCGGCAGCTACCGTCCACCAGAGGGCCCAGCTGTATTCATCTGCGGACCGAGGTTCTGTGGGCACCGTGTTCAGCACTCTGAATTCTCCCAAGAAATCGTCGGCCAGATGGGATACCGCCAGCGGCTCTCCTAACCCCCCCCCCTACTGTCTTACAACCAGCGGGACCCCCCCTTTAGTGTATCCAGCTATAATCATTTAAGTACCATTGCTATAGTTCCCTAAAGAACCAGGTTGTATACTTGCTCCCTGCGTAACCAGAGATTGGACATTCAATGTTGATTTACCTACGAATACTCATTTGCCTTACAAGTGCATTTCAAATCATAAATGTCATTAAGTGAACGTTGTATATACCCTTTGCTATATAAAATATTCGATTTATACATCTGTTTCATCAGGTGGGAAAGTGTTCATCATATCTATATCATGTACTGGATGGCCAGAAGTTAAAGTACAAGCGGTAGTGGTTTAATAATACCATACTTATCAATACAGTCAGGGAATTGTACCCCTCAGTTACAGCTGTTGACAACTTAATTCACAAACAGACTTTGAAGACAATATAATTATTATTTGCCTGTTTTCATTTGTCCAGGTTGTTTTCTTACTTATTTACTAAAGCTGCACATACTTAAAATCAGGGGACATACTCTGACACACTTCAGACTTGTTGATGGCATAGGCATTCTCTCAGAAGTGAAGGTAAACAACAGAAAACAGCCACTATTGCTGCCTTCTTGATCAGATTATTAGGCAACCAGAGTAAAATGGTAAGCATGTACTGTAACTGGAAATATTAATTCACTATTATATATTATATATTATATATATATATATATATATATAATTTTTTTAAAGGCCCAATCAATGATGGTAAATGGTGCATTTATATAACGCTTTTATCATCCAAAGTGCTTTACAATTTGTTCCTCACATTCACCCATTCACTCACACATTAACACACCACGGCAGGGTGCCAACCTGCTCATCGGGAGCAGTTAGGGGTTAAGTGCTCAAGGACACTTCAACACGCTGCCTGGGAGGAGCGGGAATCGGACCGGGAACCTCCAGATGACCGGACGACTACCTCCCAAGCCACTGTCGCCCTCCAAACATATCACAAAAATTGCAATATAAATATAAATATACATATAAATGTGTATATTTAAGCAATAATACACGAGAATCAGTGAAATATCAGGAATATTGCCACGGCTGTGATGCGCCCGCAGCCACGAGAGCGAAGCTCGAGTTGCGTAGGCATCACAGAGAGGCAATATTCCTGATATTCCACTGGTTCAAGTCCATTATTGCATTTATACAGCAAGTTGCACCGTCAGGAAAAATATAGGATGAATACAGACAATTCTCCTGTCTTTTATATCGATTTCAGTGAACTTGGCATAGAACATTTTTTCCTAAAGATGTATTTTTGCTATGGAATTTCAAATGGAGTAGGCTATCAACCAGGCAGTTGCAGTTGGCAGTTGAAACTTTCTACAACATTCTAAACCCAGCGCAGTGGTATATTAATGGTGATTTAACCATGAGTGTATCATGAATAATGCGTGGTCGGACCTACAGTACTTGTTGTATAAATATATATAATGTAAAATAATCACAAAAAGGTTAAAGGGGACATGTACTATAAATGTCATTTTTCAGTCTCTAGCATTGTATTATAGTAGGAGTTAGTATCAATGTGTTTTAGTGTCTAAATACCATATTGGCGGATTGCTCTGATTCAGCTCAGATCATTTCCTTCTCCAGTAAATTAGGCCATCCTGATTTGAAGGCCTGAATGACGTTACTCAGGCTCTGGGTAGCAGACAGTGATGTGATTGGCTCTGTGGTTGTAGCTAATGCCCGCCCACAATCTACATAGACTGACTGTACACAGCGAGTGGAAAACCACTTCCTCATACTCTGCGTGCATTCAGAAGCACTGGGGGGGGGGGGGGGGGGGGGGGGGGGCGGGGGGGCCTGCCGCGCCACACACACCTCCGAACGGGAGAGTGAGGGAGGGAAAGAAAAAAAGGAAGAGAGAGGGAGGAAGGGAGGCCTGTATCAGTTCCACAACCGTTTCCATTTCCGGGGTAGGCCTGATTGGCCGCGACAGGCACGTGACGCGTGTGGCACGCCCCCGCGGCAAGCGCGCTACTGCTGGAGTTCGCCTCGCCTTTCACATCGCTGCCGTTGGCGAAAGCAGGATGAGAGGCGAGAGCGTAGATTTAGCTGTGTATCATTTAATCATTTATCATTTAACATTTGAAAGGCATACATTGTTGTCATACAGAAGTACAGAATACTTTTATCCAAAATGCTTCTTACTGTTACACTGTTAGAGACTGTGCTAGACAAATGAATGACTAATTCGGTCAGAAATAACGTAACTAATAACGTTAGTAAGCACTGCTTATATGCTTATTATGTCTGCAGGGTACAGTAAACGTTTCTCCCGGTACATTCTGAAGAGCACACCGCTGTATGTTGGAGAACCAGCGGTCTTCCGCTCCTCCTCACTCGAGTGAGAGCAAAGCCGTGCACAGCTCAGCCCTGTGTGAGACGCGAGGAGGAGATGGGAGTCCTTCCAATCGGAATATGTTGTTTCTTTACACATATGTTGGATTATGAATATGTCTTTATAGCTACAAATGAATGACTAATTCGGTCAGAAAGCAGTAACACAACAGTTGCAATGTTGTGTTACTGTCGGCATAGGCTAGTCGAAATGACTGGACACACACAGGGACAAGTTAAACATCAATCAATTAATTTATTCCAATAGGTAGTTTGAGCTGCATGTGAGCCGGTCTTTCTCTCCTCTCCATTGGAAACTAATGAAGTTACGTTAAAAAGCAAAGAACCGGCTGACAAAGTTAAGCTGCTAGCAACAGACACTATAATACTTCCGGTCGGGGAATTTCAAAATAAAAGAGCGACGACTAAAAGCACCGGAAATACGTTTATTTTGTACATTATCTAACGTTAACACGAACCTAAACTAACTTTAGATTAGTTTAGGTTCGTGTAACGTTAGATATTGTAAAAAATAAACGTATTTACGGTGCTTTTAGACTTGCTCTTTTATTTTGAAACCCCCCGCCCGGAAGTAAAAAGTATGCTTATTTTTCTGCTTGTTATCAATGGGTTGGTTGAGAAGGGAAGCGTCATCTATCTAGGGAACCTAGCTACATACGGGGTACAATGTTACATAGGCTGCGCGTTGATTTTGCAGAAGCATAAAGGTAGAGTGTCTAAAACACCGTTGCTTTGTCGATGTTGTGTTGCAGTTGCTTTGAAGTTTCTGTAGCATGCAGAGGCCTTAAGCCCCAATAAGACCGTCACCAGAGCTCAGCGATGCCGCTCGCGTGAGCATATTCTCCCCGCTGGTGATCGCAGCACGGAGGGTCGCGGACCAGCCTGGCAGCATAGCTATAAAGACATATTCATAATCCAAGAAACAACATATTCCGATTAGAAGGACTCCCATCTCCTCCTCGCGTCTCACACAGGGCTGAGCTGTGCACGGCTTTGCTCTCACTCGAGTGAGGAGGAGCGGAAGACCGCTGGTTCTCCAACATACAGCGGTGTGCTCTTCAGAATGTACCGGGAGAAACGTTTACTGTACCCCGCAGACATAATAAGCATATAAGCAGTGCTTACTAACGTTATTAGTTACGTTATTTCTGACCGAATTAGTCATTCATTTGTCTAGCACAGTCTCTAACAGTGTAACAGTAAGAAGCATTTTGGATAAAAGTATTCTGTACTTCTGTATGAAAACAATGTATGCCTTTCAAATGTTAAATGATAAATGATTAAATGATACACAGCGAAATCTACGCTCTCGCCTCTCATCCTGCTTTCGCCAACGGCAGCGATGTGAAAGGCGAGGCGAACTCCAGCAGTAGCGCGCTTGCCGCGGGGGCGTGCCACGCGCGTCACGTGCCTGTCGCGGCCAATCAGGCCTACCCCGGAAATGGAAACGGTTGCGGAACTGATACAGGCGGAAGGGAGGGCCCCCCCCCCCTACAAGCTGCGCGCAGCACACCCGAGAGGCAGAGAAAAAAAGAACGGCCTGTCTTTTTTTTCTCTCTCTCTCTCTCTCTATCTCTCTCTCTCTCTCTCTCTCTCTCTCTCTCTCTCTCTCTCTCTCTCTCTCTCTCTCTCTATCTCTCTCTCTCTCTCTCTCTATCTCTCTCTCTCTCTCTCCCACCCCCTCCCTCTCTCTCTTTCTCTCTCTCTCTATCTCTCTCTGTCTACCAGTCGCAGACTGTGTGGACTGACTGTCACTCAAAGTGCTTATGGGCGGAGCCAGGCCATAACAGCCTGAAATCTTGAAGCTGAAAAATGATGGTTTTGAGTACTTGATTAGAAATATAAAACAATGAATTTTTTTGAAAAAAAACGTACAGATGTCTTCAATACACTCACAGGAATTGTGTAAAGTTGCCCAAATAGTGCTAGGAATAGCAGTACATGTCCCCTTTAAATAGCAGTTGATTGATTGAGCTCTTAACAACCTGCCTAAAAGTACATGCCCAAATAAATGGAAGATTACTCCACTTCTACAAGGTACATTTGCATGTTCTTGGTATCTAGGTGTTAGAAATATTGTGTCTGTTACTATGCTTTAGTAAATTGTACTGAAACAAAGGAGAATATACAGTAAATTATAATTTGTCTTTGCATCTTTGACAGTGAATAACACCATGCTAACATTGAGGTTGGATGAATTTTGCTCACTGAGCTCATTCAGCACCTTCTTGAGATCAAACATACCAAAAATATAAGCAAATGAATAAAGGGGAGATGATTTACAGTCGTTTTTGTAGATACAGTACTGAATGTTGCCAACCGGACACATGCTATTTGAACTATAATGCAAGTTGAATATATAATATAGAATAGCAGCCCTATAAATTACCTTATTATGGCCAAGTCATACATCTATGGATAGGGCCAGATCTCCTCTTTCTAATGGCAGAGTTCAATCTGGATTTAGTCATTTCCTCGCAAACTTATTTTCGAAAGAAATAATGTTAGAGGAATAATGTAAGCATCGGTAAACAAACGTAGTGCTGATAATATACACTTTGACTGCTGTTTTGATAGGGTTAGGGTCTTTACTCTTGGCTACATTTGAAAAAGAAACACTACATTATTAATACAGTCTGAATTGATCGATTTGGGGGACCCTAGAGCTTAACAGGTTAGCACTAACAAGACAAAACAATTCTCTATTTTGTGGCTGTCAAATGTCTGTTTACATTGATAATGTTTGGAGTAAAACAGAACCTATATTACGATTGACAAAAATCCCTGTCATTCCTTACTCGGTCAGAGGCCAGCAGAGGGAAGGAGGTGGGGTTACCACTACACCACCTCTATGCACCCTGAGCATATTACAGAAAACCTCCAGGGGCGAGAGGTGTTTTAATTCCAGGTGTGACGGTGTATTTCAGAGTCAGTGTAAAAAAATAAAACTAGTAGAGGTGTGTGACCATGATGCTGTCTGACAGGCTCTGAGGGAGGACATCACATACAAGAGACAGGTGGCAAATTGCACTTGTCCAATTCCCATCGGCACAACACACACGCACACACACACACACAGTGAGAAAGAGAGGGACTGAAGATATATATATAGAGAGAAAGAGATAGCGAGAGAGAGAGAGATAGAGAGAGAGAGAGAGAGAGAGAGAGAGAGAGAGAGAGAGAGAGAGAGAGAGAGAGAGAGAGAGAGAGAGAGAGATATGAAGAGACAAGGCCCATAATGACACTACAAACACAAGTGAGGGACCTGTCCCTACCAAAGCCACATCGTTTTATATAAGGACACTAGGGACATGTCCCCAAAGCCACAGAATCTACAAAAAATGCAGAGTAGAAACTTTTGTATTATTATCATAATTCTCAACATTGCAGTCTTGCAAACAGAGCCTTTTTATCTGTGGCGAAATTGTAGGTCGACAGCTGCATCCATAACCCATCAACAAGCTATCCTATTATCTGAAAGTGAGTGTGTTCCATTTGCTCAGGGGTTGTCGGGCTCCAAGCGCCGCAGAGGACGGGCACTACCCCGGTCGTGAGCTCACTCTGGCTGGCCGGTCAGATGCATGGAGCTCCGGGCTTGTTAGAACCGTCTCCACTGTTGGAAACGTACGGTTATGTATATAACCATAGTTATATGAGTGTAATGACGCTCTGCGTCATACTGCAATACTCTTCCATATCAGTATTAGCACTGAATAAATTCTCACATGCACCTTTACATACCTCATCTGTCTGGCCACACCCCCATCCGCTCCTCTACATAAGCAGGGGTGTGGCCATACTATCAGCTCCTTCCCAAGTCTTTCACCACAAGGCAAGACCACGGGGTCCTCAGTGAGTCCGACGCAGAGCGTCACTACACTCATATAACTATGGTTATATACATAACCATACGTTATAGTATCGTGTAGCTCCGCTCTGCGTCATACCGCAATACAGGAGCTGAGCAGAGCGGAGCTCGACAAATTTACGCGCTGAGGCCCCCCACGACCATCAGAACCGGGGAGGACCCGAGCCCCCGGACCCCCCTAGCGGAGGACGGGAGGGTATCGGATCCGACTGTGCGAAGAGGAGTCTTTAGCAACTCAACACACAGGGTGAGCAGACCGTGGGGCGTACCCACGACTACACAAACGCGCAACCCGCATGCCACTAGGGAACGAACGGAAAGGAACAAACCCCCGTTACCACCCCTAATATCACGGGGTCAAGAGCAAAAGCCCAAACCCGTGGCAAGGCCGTAGCAGCGGAGCGCGAAGGAGGACCCAGACCCAGGAAGGGACTGGACCCCCCCCCCGGGAAAAAAGGGGGCCTGGAGAGGCCAATGACGCCGCAGCATCGAGACCCCACCAGGCAGTCACTAGTGACACCACCCCCCACATCGCCAGCGTATTCGGACAGGGCCCATCCAAGAGCAGGCCCTTCCCCCCTACAGCACGCCGCCTAGCTTACTGAACCTGGTATACCCAGGCAGTCTCCCATCCAAGTACCAACCAGGCCTGAACCTACTCAACTTCCGAGATCGGACGAGATCGGGCGTGTTCAGGTTGGTATGGCTGTAAGCCCGAAGTACTCAAGAGGCTACACCCACAGCGGGAGCAGGCAGCGCACCGGGGAGACGACCCCCAAAAAAGATTGATCCAGGCAACAGGCCACTCGACCTGAGCCTGGAGCACTGCGAACTAGACAGGCGCCAAAGGGGTCTGCTGAAACAGCACCCCGGTGGAAGGGGCGTATGCTGGCATTGTTGTGCACCATGTCACAGCCTCCACAAAAACCCCTCGACTCTCTAGAGGGGCCGAGGCAGAGAAGGCTGACATGATTGGCAGACGTCATGAAAGGTGCGGGGGCACACTCACAGGTAGACAGGGCCAAACCCGGCCTACCCCGAGAGTTGACTCCGCTACCAACACACCAGGGAACCAACCACCCCCTTGAGGCGGTTGTTCCTATAACCCCCCAAGAAAAAACTCCAAAACACAACTGCGGATACACTGGCTATACCGCAGTACAAGTGTTTCAGTTTTCAAAAAGGGGTTAACCCAGGCCATCGGGTCGACGAAAACAATTTCGAACCCGAGCCCGGCGGACCGGGACGTACACAGGGATGCCAGAGGAGTTCTACAAGAACCACCTCAACAGCCCTGCCTAAGCAGGAGAAGAGAGGGGCCAAAAATAATGGAGAAGGACCAGGCTCCCTTAGCGCAGTGCAAGGTACAACACAACATGGACCAAGCAACAGTGAGGGGTAACACGTAGTAACACAACCATGAACATCTCCATAACGTCAAACCCTGCAACACCCGGGCCGACCCAGCATTTTCCCCCCCAAAAAAAGCACAAGTCCCTCAGGGTACCAGAACAGCAGATCTGCACCCTGGCGGACAACGGGTTAACTGACCTGGACCGGCACGACCAGAATCAGTCCTGTGCCCTAATCACGCCGCCATTCCCAGTCCCAGGAGGAGGGTAGGTACGCGTGTCGATCCAAAACATTATAGAGGGCGCCACCCAGACGGTCCCCTTCGTACCGCGCCCGGTGGCCCACCCCAAGGGCGTGAGACCCCTCTACCAATGCTTTGATCTATTCTGTTAACATACCCTAGATATGAACAAGAATTCATCGAGACAAGCCTAGTACACTGGCGCTCGGAAGAGACAAACTTCATCCCAGTTGCCCCATAAAAACTCTGTTTCAATGATGAGCAACCAAGGCGTGCAAGCCCATGTGTGGTTCCTATCAGGGCCAGCACTATGTACGCGTCGAGACCCAAAACATATCAATGGACATTCTAACAAGAACCCAGATACCGTTCCTCCAAGCCGCCTGGGAGAACGACAAGAAGTCGCTTTTTTCACAGAAACAAATACGGACATGCGTCCCATACGACGCGGCTGAGGGAAAACAACACCCCGTCAACCATGCTCCATAAAAGAGAGGACGGGGAGCAACGTACCCTATGACGGGGGGAAACTCATGACTCAACAGACCATTACAGGCGAGGAGTCAGGGAAATCCCTAAACAATACCCCGTCAACCTGCTCCATAAAGGAGGTGATGGGGAACCCCCAGAGAGACTTCCCACATGAGCAACAATTGAAAAGTTTATGTAACATTGAGCCACGTGACCAAAGGCTCAAGCTACCGAGCGTAGCAGAACTCTTGAGTTCCTATGCACCGCAACACCAACTTGACAATAACAGAGAACCACACATGGGGCCTGTAAATAACTCACGGAAGTCGGCAACCAATAGAACCAGTAATGTTCAATCAATCAATCATTCCAATAACACACGCTCACTTAAAACAGCGCACCTGGTCAAAACAAACTGGTCAGACTACTACTTGACCTTACTCCTAGAACCCACCTCACCCCTGCCCACTTTGACTACCTAGGATGGCTTAGAGTAGACGACAGAGTACAGCAACTTGCAATGGGCCTGGTCTACAAGATACACTATACGACTAAGGTACCCATGTACATGTCAAAATACTTCCCAAAGGTCAGTGAATACCACGACCACAACACCAGAGGAATCTCAACAAATCATGTTAAACCCAGATTTGGCTCAAACAAGGCACTAAACACGTTTCGCAATTATGCCACATCAATGTGGAACACCCTACCCAAAGCTGTAAAGGAATGTGAATCCCTACCTACATTCAAAACCGCTCTAAAAGAGCACCTACGGGAGGCTGCAATTCGAAACTGGCCACCGTAAATGTCCAAACCCCCCCACCCCCTCCTAATAGACAGTCTCCGCCCCACCGTATGTATATATTCTCTCCCCACCGTATGTATATTTCTCTCCCACCCACCCACCCCCTCCTAATGTACAGTCTCCTCCCCACCGCATGTATATATTCTCTCCCCATCGTATGTATATTTCTCTCCCACCCACCCACCCCCTCATATTGTACAGTCTCATCCCCATCATATGTATATACTCTCTGTCAGGATCTATGGGTAACAGTACTGTATATTTGCATATCAGATATGTCACAAATGTAAGAGTACTATATACCTGTATGTCATGTATGTCCCTATGCCATAAATCAAGTTCAAGTTCAAGTTTCAAGTTTCTTTAATAGTTGTCATACAGAAGTACAGAATACTTTTGTACAAAATGCTTCTTACTGTTGCGCTCCAGAGACTGTGCATGACAAGATAAGTATGAAATAAAAACATAGTAAAAATTAGAAGTAAAAAAAGAGGTCACAGTGTTCAGTTTAGACATATGTACAATGTTCGTAGACGTAGTTACCATACAATATACAATACTGTGCAGTGTACTAATATACAATACTATACTATATAGTGCAAGGCATAAATGGACGAGGTGCAGTTTAGGTACAATTCACAGTAGGTGTACGAGTTGTAGTGCAAATCCTTTATCAATAAATATAAAGTGTAAGTGTGTTTGTGTGATCTAAAGTGTGGAGAGTGGGTGCTGCAGTGAGTTGTTTGTTTGAGTGAATGTGTGCGTGTGGGTGTGTGTGCTGTGTGCATTTGATGGTTGTTGCATAGTGATTATTGTTCGTTTAGCGATTATTGTTCGTTTAGCAGCCTGATGGCCTGGGGATAGAAGCTCCTTCTGAGTCTTTCTGTGCTCGCCATAAGACTCCGGTATCGCTTGCCTGACGGCAGCAGTTCAAAGAGGCAGTTGTTCGGGTGGCTCGAGTCCTTAATAATTCTCTTAGCCTTCCCCTTGCACCGCTTGTTGTAAATGTTCTGGAGGGTGGGAAGCCCCCCTCTAATTGTGCGTTCGGCTGAACGTGTCACTCTTTGTAGTCTGCTACGGTCTTGTGCAGTGCTATTCCCAAACCAGGAGGTGATGTTGCCGGTCAGGATGCTCTCTATTGTACATGAGTAGAAGTTCCTAAGGATCTTCTGAATGACTTGGAACTTCCTTAGGCGCCTGAGGAAGTAGAGGCGTTGTCGTGCCTTCTTCACAACACTGTCAATGTGTGTGGTCCATGTCAAGTCCTCGGATATGTGGGCTCCGAGGTACTTGAAACTGTTCACTCTCTCAACTGGTGCCCCGTCGATGCTGAGGGGGCTGTAGTCCTTGACCCCCGACCTCCTGAAGTCCACAATCATCTCTTTTGTTTTGCTGACGTTCAGGGAGAGGCAGTTCTCCTGACACCACTGTGACAGGTTCTCTACCTCTTCCAGGTAGGCCCTTTCGTCGTTGGCAGAGATCAGGCCCACCACTACTGTGTCATCAGCAAATTTGATGATGGTGTTGTTGTTCCGCTGTGCTACGCAGTCATGTGTGTACAGGGAGTAGAGGAGGGGGCTCAGAACACAGCCCTGGGGGGCCCCTATGTTGAGCGTGATGGATGAGGAGGTGCAGTTGCCGGCTCTTACCACCTGGGGTCTGCCCGTCAGGAAGTCCAGGACCCACTGGCACAGGTCATAGTTCAAGCCCAGGTCCCTGAGCTTGGCTATGAGTTTGGAGGGGACTATGGTATTGAATGCTGAGCTGTAGTCGATGAACAGCATTCTCACATAGTTCCCCTGCCTCTTGTCCAGATGTGATGCTGCTGTGTGCAGCACATGGGCTATGGCGTCCTCCGTGGACCTGTTGGGGCGATATGCAAATTGCAGAGGGTCCAGGTTGATGGGGAGGGAGGAACAGATGTAGCCCTTCACTAGCTTCTCAAAGCACTTCATGGCTATGGAGGTGAGGGCTACAGGGCGGTAGTCGTTGAGGCAAG
>NC_140165.1:204788762-204881262 GCF_963971535.1 Notolepis coatsorum
CCTCCAAGAGTGGGCCCTTTCCCCCCAATAGTACACCGCCTGGCACACTGACCCTGTAACACAGGCAGTCAGCATGGCCGTAAAGCACTCAAAAAAGGTTAACCAACGGAAGCAGACAGCGCACCGGGGAAACCAGGCAGCAGGCTGTAGACCTGAGCCTGGAGCACTGCGGACGAGACAGGCGCCAAAGGGGTCAACTGAAAACAGCCCCCCCCGGCGGAAGGGGCGTATGCAGGCGTTGTTGAGCACCATGACAAAGCCTCCCCAAAAAAAACCCACCAAGAGGGGTCGAGGCAGAGAAGGCTGACACGATTGGCAGACGTCATGAACGTGCAGGGGCACACTCAACCGGATAACCCGGGAGTTGACTCTGCTCCAACACACCAGGGAATCAACCACCCTCTTGGTACACAGACGGTGGTCGTTCCTATAACCCCTCAAGAAACACACCTGTGGGTATACACTGGCTATACCGCAGTACAAGTGTTTCAGTTTTCAAAAAAGGGTTATTCCAGGCCTACGGGTCGACGAAACATTACTTCGGACCGGGCCCGGCGGCTCGGGAAACACACAGGGTTACCAGAGGAGGTCCAAAAGACCACCCCAACAGCCCCCTCTTCGCCACACGTGAGAGAGGAGCGAAAAGAATGGAGAACCAGCCCTAAGCTGACTGCACTTGGTATTCCCAGGCGGTCTCCCAACCAAGTACTAACCAGGACCGAACCCGCTTAGCTCCCGAGATCGGACGAGATCGGGCGTGTTCAGGTTGGTATGGCCGTAAGCCATTACAATAGTGCAGAGTACAACATGTACCCAACAAAGGGTCTCCATAACGCCTAACCCTGTGACACCCGGGCCGACCCGGCATTTTCCCCCCCGAAAAAAGCACAAGTCCCTCAGGGTACCAGAACAGCAGATCTGCGTCCCCGGCGGACAACGGGTTAACTGACCTGTTTTAATAACAAGCAACCAAGGCGCACCAGCCCCATGCGTGATTCCCATCAGAAACACCCAGAGCCAGCACGCGTCGAGACCCAAACACATCAATGGATAGTCTAACAAGACACGAGACATTGTTCCTCCAAGTCGCCTGGGAGAACGACAAGGAGCCGTCGTGCTTCATGTTCTTCCCTCTTTTTATTTAAAAAAGAAAGAAACACAGACTGACATGATTCCCACGTGACACGGCTGAGGGTAAAAAATTATTTTCATTTTTACATCCCACCACCCTCTCCACAGGGAGGAGACGGGAATCCCCAGAGAGACTTCCCACGCGAGCTGTATAGATTGAAAAGAATATTGCAACATTGAGCTATGTAACACTTGGGTTAGGGCTCTCCGAGGAGGAGGCACTGAACCAATACACACTCAATAATCTAATTGAATCGAATACACACACAATAGAGCAGAACTCCTTTTTGATGTTCTACTCACCTTGACAATCTGAGGAGGAGGCTCTGAAACTCTGAGGAGGCTCCCTCACTGGGAAGGAGAGTCCGAACTCACAGAAGGCACTTCTCTCTGAGGAGGAACTTCGTGAGGAGGAGCTCTGACAACTCCCTGAAACAGATCCATAACATGGACCTGAACAACCCACGGAAGTCTTACCACTAGAGACACGCTCAGTGACATACTCTATGGTGGGGGAATTTCCGCGGTGCACACGCCCAATCTTCCAGGGCGTGGGACCAGGAAACTCCCCCCCCCCCCCCTCTTACCCTGTAACGTGCCGAACAGCAACGTGACAGGAACCTTGAAGGACAGGAGGTTTTAACCCCTGACCAATCAGAAAAGGGGAGGAAAGGATTACCAGTTCACCCCTTTACGACCCCTCACCCATGATACGATGTAATGACAAGTAGAGCATGACACAGTCATAGCTTGCTACATGAAGCATCGAACAGCCTCACATAGCTCATGTGATAACCTGCTACCTGAGTTTTACTAAGAAAAAACACAGAACAGAGAGGGCCCCTTTAAGAGCCCCGGGCCAAACCTAACCCAGTTGTAGATCACAAAGACACACACAACCCTTCATCACAACACAAAATGGCACAGTACACTCCTACTACAGAGGAACGCCGTTTTTCATAACGAGAGAAGACAGAAGTCCTCGATTATGTATTGGCCACAGGCCTTGTTAAGCACACATGATAAGTGACCAAACAATCTTTTCTTTAGGAAAAAAATTGTTTCTCAAGCGGAAAGCACAACCCCAGCAATTAAGCTGAGGGTTACATTGTATCCCCACAAACACAGTGACACAATATATTGTAAACAACATGTCTGAGAGGAGGGGGGGGAAGCCCCAGGGAAACCGGGGGATCACCCCTCCTTCCTTACCCTTGATACAACCAAGTTGAACAGGTAACCCTGTTAATATGTGAACACACTGTTCATTGTCATTACAGGCTGAGAAAAGAATTCATTCCTCAATCACATGTCACTAACCATAGCTTCATAGGTTAATTAACCCCCTTAGTTGTGAGTTCACGTTACATGAACACACATGTTCTCATCACAACTAACCAGATAATTTTTACACATGTAAACAACAACCCGATTTCTATGGAGAGAGAAGCTATACCAGTGACAAGACAATTCACACACAACACGCGTCGTATCCTCAATGTATTGCAGCAACACACGTTTTGGAAAACATCGTTATTACAAAACATTTAGAAGGGAAGGAAAGAAGAAGTGTTTAAAGTCCGGTCGGGACTCCTACCCTGAGCGCAGGCCGAGAGAACTGCAATCTGGTTAACGGGACACCGAAGTCGAACACGGCATCTCCTGTGTTGGCGACGAGGGTAACGTCGCTGCGCCACCCAGCCGCTACGTTTCTCCATGTTGACGCAGTCCTCGCTGGCAGGGCTCCCGGTGTAGGTTCGACTAACATCCTCAAAGATGACGTCGTAGTCAGAGTGTTTAAGGCATGTTATAGTCATAGCAACGTTCAACAGTGTAGCATTAAGCTAACAGCCGCTCTCGACTGATAGCAACAAGCTAATGTTTCCTAGCCTAGTGACACAACGGGCTAGCGCCGCAGCTAACAGCTGACTGGCTAACAGGTAGGCCACAACTAGCACGCAAGCTAAGCAGCTATCACCTGAACTGTACACAACGACATAACAAGCCACACTTCAGACAGGCCGCTGTCTGAAACCCTCCTCATCCTTAAGAGAGAAGAGAAAAAGAAATGTCAAACACAGTTTTCAACTGTGATTTTATCAGACATACGGCGGAGCCGGCACAATTCCCATCTGGGCTGCAGCCGACTTGAACATGGATCTTCCGATAACGAACATCCATGCCCACATTTCCTCGTTTAGTGTGTACTTCCACTCAAGTGAAAGATGGGGCCTGCACAGGACAGAGAAGCATCCGCTTGTCCAGAGAATCCTGGTCGCGGCCCACTAGTTGACCATCATGGGCTTCAGACCAAGATCCTCCGCCGTCGCCTAAGAGGCCGAACAGAGGACCCTAATCTGGGGCCGGCTTTCGTAAAAATGGTCAGCTAGCCGCCATAGCACTAACAGACAACTGGCGCTCGCAAGCAAAACATTACTCACCCAGGCTCGAAAACAACCAGTCCCTCACAACAGACGGTGCCTTCCACAGTCCAGCTGTATAACCGGAGGTTCAATTACCTATCCAGCCGCAGCAAGGAGGACTGCCGGTGGGGAGTATATCAGCGACGCGAGCCCCTAATACGAAAAACACCGGTGGAGATTTAGAATGATCATCATCTTCCAGACACTCCAGTGACGAAGACAATATCGCCGTATTTTCTCGAAAATAGTGAGAGAGAAAATAAAGATATAATGTTAACGTATCTCCTTGTTCTTCTGTTTTCCTTTCTCCAGCTAATACTTTCTTCCTTGCCAAGTGATTGGTATACAGGCACTATATTGTGGATGAAATTTGAGAAGGAGATGAGTGTGTGGCCCCACCCCTGCTTATTTAGGCAGCAGATGGGGGTGTGGTCAGACGGATGTTGGTATGTAAAGGTACATTTTGAAATTTATTCAGTGCATATCCACTGAAGCGAGATATATGCAACTGATGCTGAGCGGAGCCATAATGAAATAGAACTGGATTAGCACTACTGTAGATGTGTGTAGATAGTTCTACGTCTTTAAAACAATCCAACCTCAGCAGGACACCTACACACACACACACACACACACACACACACACACACACACACACACACACACACACACACACACACACACACACACACACACACACACACACACTCACACAAACAGAGAGAGAGAGAGAGAGAGAGAGAGACAGTTATTTAGTTAAGAGCCTGTATGCCAGAAATGTCTAGCTGCAGTGCACACTGGGTAATAAACCCTGGGAAAAAGGTTTCATCACTGACTGCAAGGATGCTGTTTGCTGGCAAACACACACACACACACACACACACACACACACACACACACACACACACACACACACACACACACACACACACACACACACCTACACACACACACACACACACACACACACACACACACAGGGTACAAAATAGTTACACGCCCAGCGCCACAGGCGTGTAGATTTAATGTTTGGCCGTCATAAATTAAGGCCTGGGCGCCATCTGGCGGCCAACAAAATCCACTGCATGGGTCGGCATTAATATGATGCAGGGAGTAGCCTCCTCCAGCTGAGCGGGAGAAATGTCGTGGGAGCGGGCGGAAGTTGCCCAATCTGGAACAATCTCCGGGGCTGCAGCTGGACCCTATTGGATGCGGGCGTGGTGAGTTGAAACGAAAGTGAAACTGTGTGTGTGTGTGTGTGTGTGTGTGTGTGTGTCACGTGTCCGTTCTAATGTTTACAAACAATGAACCTTTAAATGTAAATGAGATGCGCTCTGCTCACGAGATCAAGTTTGTAACATGAGACGCACATGAGGTCTGTCTTCATCCGTTCTTTAGCCTACAAAAAAACCCTGCAATCGCGTTTTTGATTGTGCTCTGATATTTAATTTTGCATTTGATTTGACCAAATATGTGGAGGCATATTCCCGGAGTAGCTCTCCCGGGTCCCCCCTCAAAATTAAGAAAAACAGGCGACAACATTAACGTTGACGAGTCCGTTGCTACCACCAGCACCACCGATAACACTGCACCTGCTACTAGCGTCGGTGTAGTTAGGAAATTTAGCCAGAAATGGTACACATCTGATTCCGGGAAACCACGAGAATGGCTTAAATTTGAGGGGGGGGGTAATGTTTTGTATACCATGTCGTGCCAAAGCAACGGATAAAAGAAAACTAAATTCATTTGTCATCGGGACGTCGGTGATGAAACTGGAAGCCATCAAAAGCCACGAGACGTCACGCTGTCACAGGGACTGCTCTGTTAGATACAAAGCACAGTCTACTCCGCTCCTGGCTGCTCCGACTGTACGATTGTTGACCAAGCTGTCAGAGTCGACTCTGGCTAAAATGCGGATACTATTCCGTAACGCCCACGCTATAGCGAAAAAATCAAGACCATACAGGGACTTCGCCTGGATGTGCGAGTAAGTTTATTGTGTTTTTTTTATAACGTTAGTCCAGCATGTTCATATAGGTGTGTCGGCTTTCACTTTCAGCTAATTATGGTTGTAAAGCCTACCCAGTGGAATTGTTTACATAACAATGCATGATATTATATATTATTATATTATTATTCCATACAAGGCTGGATGCATTACAGACTCCGCTAACATCCCTTGTTGCCTTGTAGGTGGCAAGTATGGATTTGTTTATCTTGTTTGAAGTTGTTTTAATATGTTCTTTAATTCTTTTGCTTCCATATTGTAAATAAATTCGCAATACATTATTTGCATTTAAAACTATTAACGCTGACTCATTCCTTCAGTCCACTCAAAATTATGCTAATATTCCTTATGTTGTTTATGATATTAATTGAAAATAGCATACGAGAGTATTATATAGTAATAATAACACATGGCGATATACTAAAAAGCTATTTATAATTTTTGGCTGGTAAAAAATCTGGATGGCTGGTAGTTTTTAAAATCTACCAGCCAAATGGCTGGTAAGTCAAAAAGTTAAGTTTGTTCCCTGCACACACACACACACACACACACACATACAAATATAGACATAAACATATGCGCACATGCACAAACAGATACAGAAATGCACATACATTAATCCATGCATTAGTACACACACAGTCTTCCCACATTAATAATGCAGCTTGTGAGTGGAGAGTGGATCCCAAGAGGTGACAGCAGGAGTCTACGCACACACACACACACACACACATACACATGCACACACATTCACACACACACACACACACACACACACACACACACACACACACACACACACACACACACACACACACACACACACACACACACACACACACGCACGCACGCACACACACACACACACACACACACACACACACACACACACACACACACACACATGGAGAAATGGCCCCTGTGTGTCACTGAGAGGCATCCGAGGAATAATTGCCAGGCTCTCTCTCCCTCTGCTCCTTTCACTCTCGCTCTCCAAGGGAAAAACAGTGGACTGCAAGTCGATATGTACCATCCTCTCTCTCAACATCCATCCATCCTCTATCTCTCTCACAACATCACTCCATCCTCTCTCTCTCTCTCAACATCCCTCCATCCTCTCTCTCAACATCCCTCCATCCTCTCTCTCTCTCAACATCCCTCCATCATCTCTCTCTCTCACAACATCCCCCCACTCTCCCATCCTCTCATCTCACCTGAGGCATGGCTGTTACTCTGTTAAATACATAGAACAACAATAAAGTCATAATAAAGAAGACAATTCAGACTATGTTTGCAAATATTGATAAATCCTGCCCAAAGCTAGACAACTAGATACTAGACATTTACTCCTGACCTGTCAGAATTTTCTTTTTCATTGTTACAAACCAGAAAGCATGTTGCATGGTTTGTGAAACCTGGGGACCAAACTCAATGTGCAACGAGGAAGATGTACCTGAGAGTGAAAGCATTCCACGTCTTTGATATCAATATTTCCAAAATCTGTGATCGCAATCATATTTCTCCCCCGGAGACTTGAGATCTACTGTTGATCCCCTCTCAACTCTCCAACGGTTCAAGAGCGCCATCTGGTGGCCGATCGGCGGATCGCTCAAACCGGAAACAGGAAACGGAAGCTGGTGCTCATTCCAATTCGGTCCGATCACTCGCTAATAGTCCCAGGACTCGAGCTAGACACAATGGATAGCAATCCGTTACCAATAACTCGATAAACAACATGATTTGGACGTATATACTATTATACAACCTGGAGATGGATCGCATATTTCTACATCCCATAATAGGAATATTTCTGCTCCACGCTCATCGCCCAACGCTACGAGGAAGCTACGGTAAGATTCAGCGTTATTTTTTAACGTGTTCGATATAAACTGCTCTGATGATCATATCACCCACACTAGATGAATCATCTAACGTTGGCCACGGAATTATAAACGACCCCCCCCCCCCCATCCGGTCAACATCAGATGATAAGTAGTAACTTCTAGAAGCACATCCATTTGAAATGTTTTATCTCGTGCCGATTGCTATCAAACTGTATACAATCATCAATATAATGCATTTAGGGCTATAAATCACGTTCTGGAGAAAGCTGCAGAAAACGATAAAAACATACTTATACTTTAGACCGTATTTTAGTATGAATATGTGAATGAAAAAGTATAACATTGCTACACCCTGAACAATAGATACTTGATGTTGAATGGGCCATAGTAATGTCAATTTAGCAATACAATTTAAAAAGTTATAGCCCTGCAAAGAAGGGGAACTTCTCCATAGACAAATAGAGCTGGCGTGGGATGGTTTATTCTGAATACAAGCCTGGCGACCAAAGTGTTAAGGTGGATGCTCGTTCCCGGCAGGAGATGGTGGCTGCTTTGCGGTAAACAGAGCTTGAGGAAATAATTAAAGGTTTAATAACGTTTACATGTATCCTGCAAAGTCACACACGAGAGGCTCATCAACCTTAACTTTAAACTCTCCTAAGAGAGCTCCGTGACCGATGAGGTGTACCCAAACGAGACTGAGGACAATGGCAGGCAGTCTGGAGAATCGATCTGTAACTGATCTACCTGCAAATCTGAGCTCATTATTGGCACATTCGAATATAAATGGCTGGACTGCTTGGAAACAAATACTGCTAGAAAATTATTTGTACTAAATGTGAGAATATCTATATCTAATATAATTATAATGTCACCTCAGTCTCCACTAGGGGGAAAGCCGCCTGGCAGGGCTGCCTGCAGCATTGTAGAGGTCCATGGTATGGCAGTGTTCTCGAGAACAGCTCATCCAGTCGACTTCACATTCGACACTACACCCCCATGGGTCCTCAGAAATAGACAGGCTGAGCAAGAAGTCAATTGGATGAACGGTTCTTGATATATGCAAAGGACAGCCATGCACTATAGAACAACCATCTGGCCAAATGGCACCAAATTCGGCAGCAGACGTCCGTGGGTCCTCAGCAATACACCCGCTGGGCGTGAAGTCGATCAGATGAATGGTGGATCTCAGACAGACAGAGATAAAACTCTTGAATCTTGAATTCCTTGTTGATGGAATGAATGGTTCTCGAGATATGTGAAGGACAGACAGACATGTATGCGCGGAGACAGAGTGTCCATCTTTTATAGTTTAAAGATTGTACTAAGTTTAATGTTTTCAACCCCAAATGAGCTGATGGTGCTGATGGTCAGATTGCCCTTCTTTAGTGGGAGATAGATGGTAAGTATACCTGTTAGACATCAGATCGCTTTTACGGACTTTGCTGTACTGGTTGTGCCTGATCAGAAGAGCTTGTATGTATTCTGCTGTTTCATGTATCACTGTTAGAAGGGTTTCATCTTGTTCAGGCCAACTCAGCCCAACACCGGGATTTTGATATTTTTTCATGAAAAATCCTCCATCGTGCAGGGTTAAAATAATATGTATATATGTGTGTTTGTGATTGTCACCACCAAACCCATACATTAATAATAATAATAATAATAATAATAATAATAATAATAATAATAATAATAATAATAATAATAATAATAATAATAATAATAATAATAATAATAATAATAATAATAATAATAATAATAATAATAATAAGAATAATAAGAATAATAAGATTTTTTTAATTATTAATAATAACAATAATAATAATAATAATAATCATAATCATAATAATAATAATAATAATAATAATAATAATAATAATAATAATAATAATAATAATAATAATAATAATAATAATAATAATAATAATAATAATAATAATAATAATAATAATAACAATAATAATAATAATAATAATAATAATAATAATAATAATAATAATAATAATAATAATAATAATAATAATAATAATAAATTGTATTTGTATTGCACTTTTCGTTCACTAGGATCCCAACGTGCTACAGGGTTAAAAACAATTTTTTAATAATTATTAATAATAATAGAATAAAATACAGAATACATTTTTTTATAGAACATAGTTAAAAACATACAACATACAAACAGACAATTAAAGACAACAGCACAAGAAAAAAATTAAATCACAATATATATTTTTTAAAGCTAGCAATCAAAGGCCTTTTGAACTAGATAGGTTTTCAGGCCTGCTTTAAAAGAGGCCAGGCTGGGGCGCCCTCGTGGCGCATACCATAGTGCCTCGCGCACCTACGCGGCCGACCCGGGTTCGATCCCAGCTCCCGTCATTATTTGTCGCATGTCCTCCCCACCTCTCCTCCCGTTCGCCCTCTCCTCTGTCGGTCCTGCGTGACCAATAAAGCTGTAAAAATGCAAAAAAAATTAAAAATAAAGAGGCCAGGCTCTGTGGTGCCATCAGCTGGATGGGAAGGCTGTTCCACAGGCGTGGTGCAGCCGAGCAGAAGGCTCAGTCACCCATGGTGCAGAGCCGGCTACTGGGGACCCGAAGGAGCTGCAGGCTACCTGCAGATCTGAGGATACGGGTGGAGGATTGTGGAGTGATGAGTTCCTGTAGGTAGAGGGGTGCGTGTCCGTTTATGCAGTTATGGGTGAGCAGCAGGATTTTGTAGTTGATCCGGAATGAGACGGGGAGCCAATGTAGTGAGTGGAGGATGGGGGTTATGTGCTTGTGTTTACGGACTCTCATCAGGATCCTGGCAGCGCTGTTTTGGATGTATTGCAGCTTTTGGATGCTCTTGCTAGGAATCCCGATGAAGAGTCTGTTACAGTAGTCCAGTCTTGAGGAGACAAAGGCATGGACAAGCTTCTCTGCGTCTGACAGGGTTAAAGTGGGACAGAGTTTGGATATATTCTTTAGGTGATAGAATGAGGTCTTTTATGTCGATGTTGAAGGTCAGGTGGGGGTCAAATCGAACCCCCAGATTTGTGACTGAGGGGGAGAGGGGGATGACCTGGCCGTCAAAGGTGAGATGGGGTGCCAATGAGAAGTGTCTCGGTTTTTTTGCTGTTTAGTTGGAGGAAGTTGCTGTTTATCCATGCCTTCATCTCCTCAAGACAGGTGGTGAGGCATGACAGAGCAGCACAGGGGTTTGGGGCAGTTTTTGTAGAGTTGTGTGTCATCGGCATAACAATGGAAGGACATTCCATGTCTGCCGATGATACCACAGAGGTGATGTAGGTGATGAATAGGATGGGACCAAGAACCGACCCCTGCGGAACACCACAGGTGACAGCGAGCAGCCTGGACTTGTGTCCTCCCAGTGAGACATATTCAGTCCTGTCTAAGAGGTAGGACTGGAACCACTGCAGTGCATGGTCCAACAGTCCAACAGTGTTTTGGAGGCGCTTTAGGAGGATGGTGTGGTCCACAGTGTCAAACGCCGCTGTCAGATCGAGGAGGATGAGGAGTGATGGTGATCCTGCATCAGCGGTCATTAGCAGGTAATTCGTCACCCTGAGCAGAGGTGTTTCCGTGCTATGGGATGAGCGAAAGCCTGACTGACATTTTTCAAATAGGGTGTTATTTTTAAGGTGGTCCTGGAGCTGGGATGTCCAGTATGTTGACTTGATTAGCTAAGAGCCTGTATGCCAGAAATGTCTAGCTGCGGATGAATGGTTCTCAAGATATGTGAAGGACAGTTAGACAGGTAGACATATATACAGTACTGTACTAAGTTTAATGTTTTCACTCAAAATGCGCTGATGGAGGGATGGTCTGATGGCACTTCTTTCATAAGGAAAATCATAAGGATCTCCTGTCGGTCTTTCGAGTTTCGATTGCCTCTAGCTTAGACAGAGAGTTGTATATACCTTTTCAAAATGTTTGATTGAACTGTCCAATTTCAACGATGTAAAAAATGTGAATACAGTTTGTGGTGTGTGTGTGTGTGTGTGTGTGTGTGTGTGTGTGTGTGTGTGTGTGTGTGTGTGTGTGTGTGTGTGTGTGTGTGTGTGTGTGTGTGTGTGTGTGTGTGTGTGTGTGTGTGTGTGTGTGTGCGTGCGTGCGTGCGTGCGTGTGTGTGTGTGTGTGTGTGTGTGTGTGTGTGTGTGTGTGTGTGTGTGTGTGTGTGTGTGTGTGTGTGTGTGTGTGTGTGTGTGTGTGTGCGTGCGTGTGTGTGTGTGAGAGAGAACTGGCTAGGTAGTCAGGGCGTGTGATCAGCTGACATTAGTATGATCAGCCGGCAGCCCAGCCTCCCAGATGTCTGCTGCCGACTCCCACTGGTGAACTGACGGGGTGCCACACTGGCAAAGCCCAGACCGACAGACATAAAGCTGAACTAACACACACACAGAGCCACACCAGATGACATCTGAAGCCATTTATCGACCCGGGGTTTAGCACCTGAAACCCAGAATCGTGCACAGACACTCTATCATCAGCCAACGTTTCAGATCGCCTTGATGTTGAAATAGTAGCAATAGCAGTGCAACACACAGCCCCACTATTCCATAACTCTATAGCCCACTTGGAGGATGGTGGCTCGTTCTGTGAGCAGCAGTGAGGTGATCAATTTGCCCGGCAGGTCATTCTTTTTCAGCATGTTTTTAGTTGTATTCAAACACCGTTGCTTGATACGTAGCTTGTTTTAAATCGAGAACTACTAGGAATGTCTGACCACTGTGTCAGACTCTTACCACCTAACCTACACGGACTACAACGTATGACATATATCATGCCAGTTAGGGTACTTTGTGTATACTGCACCTGTGTATACTGTTTAGTTTACTTTATTCATAGTATATATTCAGATTCTAATTCTTTATTGCCCATATTTATTGTAACGTATAATATAACTGATAGTATACATACAGGCATACAGACCCTCATCTGCACTTTTGTTTACTTTCTCATATTCTTATATTCAGATAGAGTTTGTATTGCCTATATTTATATCTTTCTACTATTACCTTACTCATACCTGTACCTTCCCTCCCCCCTCCTCCATGCTGTTATGACAGCCAAATTCCCCCAAGGGGATCAATAATGGAATATATTAGCTTATCTTATCTTAACCCCTTATGCTGAGGGCACATTTAGCACACAACGATTGTATACTCGAAATGTCTCTTTTGAAAGGAAACATTCTGAACGTTCTTCCACAACAGGAGAAGAATCCCTCTGAGTGATAATGTAATAGAATTAGGTTTGAACACACTGAAATAAAAAAAGATGTTTGCTTACTTATGTTTTGTTTACTTGTTGCCAGATGCCTGTTTTTGAGTTCCAGCTGAGAGGTAGGATATGGAAAACATAATGGTTCCATAGCCTAAAGTCTTATCTATAGTACAGGTCCAAAGTTTATCACAATCCCACGGAAAATTTGTGTTTTATAGATGTTTTTGTAATCCTTGTATCGGTAATAATTTGTCCAAAATGGCCGACCGCTCATTCATTTGCACGGCGAGTGAGAAATTCTCCAAACAAACACTTATTCGACCATTAGCTCCAGAATTTCATTGGCTACAAAAACGGGCAATCATTTTCACCGTCAGAGGTGACTGGTCCATTCAGGACCTGGCCAAACCAGACGTGGTCACTTGTCAAATGACGGTCGTCGGATGTTTCGTCTTGTAACTCGGGACTGGAAGCACGCAATAGTTAGAGTAGGGTGATGATCGAAACATGGCAAATTCAAATTTCCAACAATGTATCGGTTGATCCGCAAAAACGCAGCCCGGAGCGGGCAGACGAGGGCAAAGTCCTGCGACATGCGAGCATGTGACACTGACGGCCCGTATAAGGGCCACGAGATAAAGCTAACTTAATTTTTCTCTCTCCCCAAAATATTAATGGCAATATGAAAATGGCCAGATTCAATGCGTTCCATTATAAACACCTATCAACGTTTGGATTCATACTAAACAGCCCTCTTGAACAGTGGCTGATAAACAGACCTGCCTTGTTGTAAAAATAGATTACTTTGTGTGTCTCACGATAATAAAGAGAGGATTGTCTAGACCAGTTTTTCTCAACTGGTGGGTCGCAGGGCCATTTTGAGTGGGTGTGTGTCTTTTTTTTTTTTGCACTACCTATCTTTGTGAAAGTGGCTTATCAGCTCTGATCCAGCTGAAGACAAAGCAGAGGAACAGATTGGACATTGAGCATGACCTCAGAGTTGCTTTGTCTACCATCACCCCAGACTTTGAGACTCTTGTCAGGAGCAAACAACATCCTTAGTTATCCCATTAGTTCCCTGGGATGTTAATCTAAGAAGTCTGCTAAGAAGGATATATTATTTATTATTGTTATTATTATTATTATTATTATTATTATTATTATTATTATTATTATTATTATTATTATTATTATTATTATTATTATTATTATTATTATTATTATTATTATTATTATTATTATTATATTTTTTTTTTTTTTTTTTTCATTGTGTTTTTAGCCCTAGTTGCACTTTAGTTGCAACCCCAGTTATCCCATTAGTTCCCCCAAACGTACTGTAGGGCTGTTATGTTAAGCTAAGAAGTCTGCTAAGAAGCATAATTATTTATTATTATTATTTTATTTCATTGGGTTTTTCGCCCAGCTGCACTTTTGTTGCAACCCGTTATCCCATTAGTTCCCCCAAACTTAGGTCTGTTATGTTAAGCTAAGAAATCTGCTAAGAAGCATATATTATTTATTTTATTTCATTGGGTTTTTAGCCCTAGTTGCACTTTTGTTGCACTTTTGTGTGTTTATTTCATTAATTTCGTTTTTAACAGTGCATGAAAGATTGTGTATTACTGCAAAAAAAATTATTTGAAATAAATCATAGTGGTTAAAAAATGTGGGTCGCGACTTAATGACTAAGGAAAATGTTGGGTCCCGAGGCTAGACCAGTTGAGAACCACTGGTCTAGACAACCCATGCCTTCCTGTCCTCAAGTTCAACTATGGTAATGTAATCAATGTGCGTGCTCAAGGCATATCTTCAGTCTTTAAATTGCTGGACTCAGCACATCGCTCTGCCCGGCGGTTAGTTCCAGGGGAGAACTCTTACACCCCCCCCCCAGGCTCTTTGTGTCAGTCTGTTCAGAAGCAGTGACATCACGTTATTTGGCTCTCCACAGTAACATGCTATATTACTTATTAACATTGCTGAAGAAGAACCTAGGTCTACTAAAGATCATCTCATTACTATATTTAAAGGAACACGCCAACAGGTATTTGCCATCTTCCCCAGAGTCAGACGAGAAGATATTGTTATCAATTTAATTTCCATGCATCAGTTTTGGAGTTGTTGGAAGTTGTATTTTATTCACTTTTGAAGGAGCTAGGCTAGCTGTTCCCTACTGCTTCCAATCCTTGAGGAAAGCTAGGCTAGCATGCACCTGGACCTCTCTCTCGGACTACTGACACACAGAGATGAAACTAATATAAATGTCCTTGTCTGACTCTGTTAGAGTGTCCCAAAATGTTCCTTTAAGAGTCAAACCTAGGCATTGTGATGAATATATATATATATATATCAGGCTACAAAATAACTAAATAAATGTATAAATAAGGATCAGTCGGGACATATCATCCATAGTCTGGGACTTCTTGAAAGCTCAGGATAAAGGAAACATCAATAGGTTTTGGGTGAATTATTTTGTTATTTTAAATGAAAACAATGTTTATCTCTTTGTGGTTTTTCTTTCTGTTGCACAAGATACATTTTAGGAAGAAATCCAGTGATTCTCTGCAGTGCAAAGACGAATAAACAGTATCTGTGGAAATTGATCACGATTCAATATTATACTGGGTGTGCACAATGACATTTGAACACGGATCGATAGTGCAAAGAGGGAAACCACCGAAACATTTCACAGCCTAGTCTGCCCAGCAAACACCATGTGGTGGCAATTGATCTCTGCCTGTTGCGATGTCTGCTGCTCCAGCCCTAATGACACCACTGCAGGGTCTAAGCCTAAGGTGTGTTCCATTTTCATTGTTCCTGTTCCCTTGCAATTGCTCAGTGGAACAGAGGGCCTTACTATAATACCATAGAAGGCTCACTTAAGGGAACTCGGCGAGACAAGCAAATGGGGATGTGAAAGAAGCAAACAGAACTCTCTCTTGTTCTCTGCTTGCAAACTGTGGCCGGTGCCAGTTACTAATGGAATGATATAATAGCCTAGTTAATTATCTATGTTCAGATATTTATGAATGGCTTTTATAATTGGCATAGGCTAACTGATTACCTCAGATGAAGAACCATATGAGTCTGTTTGATGTTTTCAGAGGAACATGTTTTCAAACTGTATCATCTGAAGATGGTAAGTTACAGTGTTGTGTTTATTCATAGTTCAAGACAGTAGTAATTTCTGGTGATACAGTATATCACATTCACAATCCAAGTGACTTGGATTGATTTTAAAACTGCAAATACTGTACGCGGGCTGTCCAAAAATATTTTAAAACAGAGTTCTTCAGTGGAAGGGTTCAATTGTTAATTAGGACGATGGATGTTACTTACAGCAATAATGTGTAATTGTGGTGCCTGTTGGGCTGGGGGGAGCATGCTTATGTTCCCACAGCCCTATGTTCCCACATATCCTTTTTTCATAAATATCTGATTTGATCCCCCTTTCTCTTAATTTGGTAGCAATTACACCCAACCTATTATCCAATTGTCCTCTGGTAGTAGAGGGTTCGTCCGGGAACATAGGGCTGTGGGACCATTGTGCTGTAGGAACATAGGGCCTAAGTTTGAGAATAATCTTAGAAATGTGGGAACATAGGGCTGTGGGAACATAGGGCCTCATTTTGAGAGAGAACTTATAATGTGGGACCATAGGGCTGTGGGAACATAGGGCCTAATTTTGAGAGAAGTCTTAGAAATGTGGGAGCATAGGGCCGTGGGAACATAGGGCCTCATTTTGAGAGAGATCTTAGACATTTAGGAACATAGGGCTGTGGGAACATAGAGCTGTGGGGACATAGAGCTGTGGGAACATAGGGCCTAATTTTGAGTGAAAGAAAATCTTAGAAATATGGGAATATAGGGCTGTGGGACCATTCGGCTGTGTGGACATACAGTAGGGCTGTGGGACCATTGGGCTGTGGGAACATAGGGCTGTGGGACCATTGGGCTGTGGGGACATAGGGCTGTGGAAACATTGGGCTGTGGGAACATTGGGCTGACCCCGGGCTGGGTGCGGGTGCTGCTTCTGTGCTGTGGGACCATTGGGCTGTGGGACCATTGGGCTGTGTGGACATAGGGCTGTGGGAACATTGGGCTGTGGGACAATTGGGCTGTGGGAACATAGGGCTGTGGGACCATTGGGCTGTGGGAACATAGGGCTGTGGAACCATTGGGCTGTGGGAACATAGGGCTGTGGGACGATTTGGCTGACCCCGGGCTGGGTGCAGGTGCTGCTTCTGTGCTGTGGGACCATTGGGCTGTGGGACCATTGGGCTGTGGGACCATTGGGCTGTGGGACCATTGGGCTGTGGGACCATTTGGCTGTGGGACCATTGGGCTGTGGGACCATTTGGCTGTGGGAACATAGGGCTGTGGGACCAGTGGGCTGTAGGACCATTGGGCTGACCCCGGGCTGGGTGCGGGTGCTGCTTCTGTGTTTTCAATACATTTCCTATGAGCATCTTACTCTGTCGCATCTCTGTGCTTACGTCAGACAAAAGTCTTGGTTTATTGGTGGTCAAGGTGGCTGTGTATTTGTTTTCCATTGTTGCAGAAAATACCTCCGCATTCTGGGTGTTAAGTAACGATCCTTATACCGGATCTCCTCACTGGTAAACAAGAATACCCTGAAGACTCTAGCAGGAGCACTCATTCAAGGGTACTACGACTATGCTTGCACCTCATGGTACCAAAGCACCTCAAAGGCGCTAAAAACAAAACATCTCAAAACAAACTGGTCAGACTACTGCTTGACCTTACCCCTAGAACCCACCTCACCCCTGCCCACTTTGACAACCTAGGATGGCTTAGAGTAGACGACAGAGTACAGCAACTTGCAATGGGCCTGGTCTACAAGATACACTACACGACCAAGGTACCCATGTACATGACAAAATACTTCCCAAAGGTCAGTGAATACCACGATCACAACACCAGAGGGAGCTCCACAAATCATGTTAAACCCAGATTCGGCTCAAACAAGGGACTAAACACGTTTCGCAATTATGCCACATCAATGTGGAACGCCCTACCCAAAGCTGTAAAGGAATGTGAATCACTACCCACTTTCAAAAACACTCTCAAAAAACACCTAAGGGAGACTGCAACTCGAAACTGGCCCCTGTAAATGTCCGAACACAACCCCCTCCAATGTACAGTAAATTACCAAGTATGGTCTTGTCAATAATCCAATGTACAGTTTTGTTTGTACAGTTGTGCAGTGTCCCCCCCCCCACTCCTACCCAACCCCCCCCCCCCCTCCCCCCCTCCCCCCCACCCACCCAACCACCTCCAATGTACAGTCCCCCCCCACCCCCACCTACCCAATCCAATGTACAGTTTCTACGTCAAATGTATATACTCTTTTTTTTTTCTGGACTCTTTTTGTATCACAAACAGTACTGTAATTGCAAATCTGGTATGTCATAAATGTATAGATGTAGCAGTACTGTCTATCTGTATGTCATGTATGTCATATATGTTACGATGAATTGAAAATGGGGGACCCTGATGTAAACAAGACGAAAGTCTTTCTCTGGTCTGCATCCTCTTAACAATTGTATGTATTGAGCTGTACTGTACTGTACCCATTCTGAAATCTGTTAATAAAGTTTTCAATCAATCAATTCAATCAATCACATGTTGTTGGTTCTAGACACAGGTCCCTTATCACGAGAAGGCTGACCAAGCTGGTCACATCACACCAGACCATTTGAGGCTCAAGCAGCGAAAGTGAGCGGTGTGTTGAAGTGGTCGCAAATTGTTCCGTATACGCTCGAGAACGTCAACCAATTTAAAGAAAAATTATATATATATAAATAAGACTCATGCACATCTTGTTGGACCCGACTGGAGGTGCAGGTCGTCCTTCCCCCCAAGGGCAGCCGGGAGCAGACAAGGGCTGTGGCGAGTGCGAGTATATATATATATTTATATATATATATAAATAAATAAGACTCGTGCACATCTTGTTGGACCCGACTGGAGGTGCAGGTCAGCGCAAGAGATGTATAAAGCTAAAAGAAGAAAACCTTCAAAAGAAGGGACCACACACTCCTGTGTGTGCGTGTGTGACCAAATGAAACTAACAACAGCTATCCTGACTGTGTGGAGTTTGCATGTTCTTCCCTCCCTCGCAAGGGTTTCCCCTCCCTATAAAATAATCTCAATGGAAAAATATGCACAACAGATCGCTAACGCTGTCGCGTCCCTGACGAAGACGGACAGGAGCACTTGGATTGGTCCCCGGGCGCGACACACGCTGCAGCCCTTGTCTGCTCCCAGCTGCCCTTGGGGGGGGAAGGACGACGGGATGGGAAGTGCAGAGAACATTTCATCAGCGACTCAGTGCATGTGTGTGTGTGTTCCTGTGGGTCGCCCATCACATGTGTGTGTGTGTGTGTGTGTGTGTGTGTGTGTGTGTGTGTGTGTGTGTGTGTGTGTGTGTGTGTGTGTGTGTGTGTGTGCGTGCGTGCGTGCGTGTGTGTGTGTGTGTGTGTGTGTGTGTTAATCTGATGACAAATAAAGACATACTGTATACTTATAGTAATGTGTCTCAGGAGCCAGAGGCTGTTCCCTAGACACCTCTAATGGACTCATGTTGCCATGACTTATTCACTTTGAGAAGAGCACTCTATCTTTCCATCCTGGCCTGAGTTTAGAAATAAGTAACATTATTTGCAGTAAAAGAGAGGAGAGTTTCACAGTTATACTAATTTATCAGTGGCTGATAAATGTGATCTATCCAGTCCAGCTGAGGCACATGGATTGTACAGATTGTACAGCAGTTGGAACATCTTGTGTTCCTCAAAGCAGAATTTGTATTATTCATAATTAGGTATTATCTATTCGGCGTATTAAGCTGCCAGAAAACATGCCCTCTCGTTCTGGATTTAGTGAGCTATTTCCTAAAGATTTGGATGGAGTTCTGACTTCAGCCATCTGATTTGGCCATCAGCTCGCTGCCACCTCAATCTGCAGAGAATTATCTTTGACATAATTTCTCTGAAAACGCTCAAATTTGCCTGCTGCAGTGGAAGCAGATGAATAACAACACAACTACACGGTCAACTATCATGTCATCTTATAGAAGGAACTGGCATTACCAAAGTTAACTTTCAGAAAGAAATTTAGAGAGAACTGTATTCCATTCAGTGGGAGCTACACTGTATTACTGAAACGATAATGTACTGTAAGCTAACAGGCCAATGCAATTATTTGAGGGAGCCAGGACATGCACAGACATTTTGGGAGGCAGGTGCTCAACCAAAACGAAAGGACACCAAAGGCTTGTGTGGGGAATTTTTTAGCACACTTAAATACTAAAAATACTGAATACTGAATACTGAATACTGTATGTCAACCAACAGCAGGCACACTAACCAGCCTGGTCTTATCATGTATCACGGCGGATGCAGGCTATGACAAAATATAGTATGCAATATTTCTCTCCCAATCACTCACGCGCACACACACAGGCACACAGCAAATAGGGGGACAAAACCAATAGCATGCTTGCCCCCCAAACACCTGAGTGAGTCTTATTGCAAAGATGGAAAAAGATTGTTTGACTCACCCAGTATTTGCACATGGACAGGACATTTCTTTTATTTTGCAGAACTCATTAGTCATTCCTAAGCATTTCGATGTTAACCTGTTAACCTTTTAATTTATTTTTTAAATGGCCGCCATTCGATTGATTGCTTTCAGACAAGTGACCACGTCTAGCTTCGGCAAGCCCTGAACGGACCAGTCACCTCTGATGGTGAAAATTATTGACCGTTTTTGTAGCCAATGAAATTCTGGAGCTAATGCTATATGATACGAGGGCTGAATCAATCCTAAGGGGACAGAAGAAGACGGACAAGTCATTTGTTGGAGGATTTTTCACTCACCCGTCCAAATGAATTGTTGTGGTCCGCCATTTTGCGAATTATTACCGATACAAGCATTACAAAAACATCTGTAAGACACAAACTTTTCGTCAGATTGCTATCAACTTTGGACCTCTACTAGATAAGACTTCAGGCTATGGAACCATTATGTTTTCCAGCCCCAAGCGTTCAGCTGGAACTCTTTTGCAGGCATAACATTTTCAATCAATCAATCACTGCGCACCGTGATTGATTGAGTGAAAATGTTATTAACAGATTGCAGAATGGGTACAATACAGTACGGCTCAATACACATAATTGTTAAGGGGATGCAGACCAGATAAATACTTTCGTCTTGTTTACATCAGGGTCCCCCATTTTCAATTCATAATGAATTGTAAGTAAGGGTGCAATTAGCACCGTGCAATCCATTCTTTGTGGATCTAGCCCTCAGTAGTTAAAAAACAGTGACATCACGCTTCCTCCAGTCCAAGGCAAAAAGAAAATACACACTTTTCTATCGCCTCGCCATGGAGGTATTATTTAAAAATTGCCTCCTATATTTTGAAACATAAAAATGCATAATTTTACCTCTATAATTTGATGTCAAGTTAGACCGCGCTCTCAAGATACGACACTGGGTGCTGAAATCCCATTAAGTATTATATAAAAGAAGCAGTGAAGCCAGACCAGCACTCTCAGGTTCAAAATGGCAGCCTGAAACAAACATGTTTCGGAAATATGTATTCCTTCTTCAGTGTTATAGCTTGCCTCTTACCTCTATAATTTGCACATAATTTAAATAGAAAATATGCTCAATGTGTGCACATGCCTGTGCGGGAGGAGAGCATTAACACATTGGGTGCTAACGATGAATGACGAATTATCGCTTGGTTGCCACCCCTCTAATCAATGAGAGGACGAGCACATTTGCGAACGCTTAAAGTTAAACTATATCTTAAATTATGGCTATGGGTCTAATACACCCGTCGCTTATCAATGACTTGCTTGCAGTCAACATGTACGAAACGGATTGTTTTTTCATCAGTACATTTACGTTTTATACGAGTATAGTTTTGGAAATTTCTAGAAAAAAAAAAGATTCTGCAGTAATAGCCCTTTACTGGAATACACACAACACGTTGTCATTTTCCGGCTGATTTATGAATTGTTTTCAAATAAACGCTAGATTATCGATAGTATATGTGTACTTATGCACGCTAGAGAAGCGGGCTGAAAAATCTATTATCTATGCCGTGCCTGGCGCTAACGTTACGCACACACTGTACACACACAGGAGACACGTTGTACGCTGTGAAAAAAAACTCTGATTCATCCAAAACTTGTAAAATAAAGTCCTTACCTCAGATCAGATGTTCTGCAAAAAGATTAATCCAATTCCTGATCGCCATTCCAAATATCGATCGTGTTTATTGATCCAAAGTTATGTCGCATTCTCAAATGTCGCATTCTCATCCTATTGGATTCTTATTATTGTATTATTGTATTATGCACAATCGTTGCGGGCAAGACCCCCCGCATTTCACTGTATACTTGTATGCCGTGACAAATAAAACGCTTGACTTGACTTGACTTGACTTGATAATCCAAAACACATAATCGACGCTTCTTCCAGTGCCCTCAGTGGATGCAATAGTCTCAGGTTACATGCCTCAGAAGTCAAATGTGGACCCCAGAGGTTTTTTTTCTGATGCATTCCCATCGACTCCATTCCAATGGGTGCAATACCATCCGGGAGACGATAGGGGGCAGTATTTGCCCTTTTCGAGCTCAGACCCATTCCCAATGATAACGTGAGGCTGGATGGATGAAAAATGAATGGATATCGCTAATAAAGGAAATAACGATTAAATAACGAGAAATCTCATCATTGGCACTCAACGCATGGCAGCCAACAACGAGAAATCTCGTTGTTGGCACCCAATGTGTTAAAGGGGAACTATTTGACTATTTCTTTCACTATTTGGACACTTTTACACAATTACTGTGAGTCTATGGAACACCTCTGTAATATATATATTTTTTTTATTCATTGTTTTGTATTTCTAATCAAGTCCTCAAAAACAGCATTTTTCTACCTCAAGATCTCGAGCCGTTTTGAGCTGATGTGGACTGGGGTGCAGGTGCTGGTGCCTGAGGAGCCACATTAACATGCAGCAGTGACTATATGACATCACATATAGGCACATTTTCAAACGACTCAGTTCAGTGAGGGTGAATATTGTGAGAGGAGAATTGGAAGAATGCGCCAATATGAGAATTTTTAGACATAGATCATATTAATATAAGTTCACATAGCTAGGAAACAATGCTAAACACTCAAAAAGGCCATTTATAAGATAATTCCCCTTTAATGCAGAATATATTTGTTTCTGTATCAGTCGACCAAACTACATTTCTTACCCGTGGAAGTGGCTGAACAGTTATGAAAAGATCATGGCATTTTCAAATAAGTATCATGGTATTTCCGTAATGTTTTCATCATGGTAGTAGTGACTAAAGCATTATAGTAATGCCATCATGGTTTTAATTGCATTATGCCATGGTACAATTTAATCACAAAAGTGGTACCACTTTAAAACTGAAAATACCATCGAACTATCATACTTGGTGTGAGATTGAGTGGTCACCAAACAAGCACTCCCCCTGGGGCATTCCATTCTGACCATCCTTTCTGGATGGATGTTGCAGGCTTACAACATTGTTTCAGTCAGAAGCCATTCAAGTTTGCTTTGTTTACCCCCTTTTATTATTTTTCTATTACCCTATTTTTTATCTTTCACATTTTACACCTATTATGTATGCACTGTTACTGATCTGGTCATTTATTAAATTGTCTTTATTATAAGTGCATTAAATTGCAACTCCGTGCTACACAAATAAGGCTCGAGCAATTATCGGTTAATTACAGACCCACCTCTCTTTGCTCCCCTCTGAGAAAGCTTTCAGAAATAGAAGAGGGCAGTTCTCATTGTTCCTTTTTTTGTTCTGGTGTAAAGTCCTTGTCCCCCTCTGACTCTGTTTCCGCTTGACTTGATGCTTGAAGAAGAGCCCTGTCATAGTGATTAACGACTCTCATTCACACATACTCACATGCACGCGCATGTGCACCGTTGAGTGGCACAGGGCTTCTAGAGAGTTGGGTGAAGACACTGTCACCCCGCACAGGGGCGTAGCTGTAGATTCTGGGCCCCATGAAAGAATGTATTTGTAGGCTCCCAATGAATGTGATCGCGCGTAAGCGTGCGAGATAATTTTTTTTTGCCATTTATTTATTGATGAAAACGCATAATATGGTTTTTACCTATACATTCGGATCAGCAGTTCAGCACCTGGTGGGTGAGCCTAGTAAAGGTTGTCGCATTGCGTTCATCTTCAATGAATGGACCAATGCAATAGTCTACCAAAGCCCCCCCTCTCTCTCTATATATCTCACACACACACACACACACACACACACACACACACACACACACACACACACACACACACACACACACACACACACACGCACACACACACACACACACACACACACACACACACACACACCAGCGTTTCCGTTAGCCGGTAATTACCAGTATTTGACCGGCAAAATCTGTTGAAGTCCGACATATTTAATCTCTCCGGTCATAATGTCCGGTGAAAATAATTCCCTCTAAACACAATTAGATTATTTGAATTGTATTAAAATAGGCTAAAATTAAATAGCCTATGCGATGAACGAAACAATCATTACATTTGTCGTTGCTTCACCAAGCAGCCGGTCTAATAATGACATCCTGTTGTCAGCGCGAGCTGGCTGCTGATATATTTGCGAGAAGCATGGCTTGGCAGGGTGCAGTACTCCAATTCAGCCATTGGCAATTCAGCTGTTGGGTGGGGGCGCTGCTGACACCGCTGCTCTGCTCTGCCTGCTCCATGCTTCACGTAAATATATCAGCAGCCAGCTCGCGCTGACAACAGGATGTCATTATTAGACCGGCTGCTTGGTGAAGCAACGACAAATGTAATGATTGTTTCGTTCATCGCATAGGCTATTTAATTTTAGCCTATTTTAATACAATTTAAATAATCAAATTGTGCTTAGAGGGAATTCTTTTCACCGGACATTATGAGCAGCACCAAGTCGTTGGGAGGTGGAGATATACATCACGGCGCAAACCCACGATAATGTTGCCGTCTCTCTCTGCCAAATTTCTCAGTTCTTCGCTTGATATAATTAATACAAATGTCCAATATAACGGAATTCGTTAGCTCATAAAAATGTGATTATAACAGACTGCTGTTTATTAAGGTCGGGCAGACTGCCCACCGACACCTCAAGTCGGCAGCAGCACGAAGTCTCGAGGGACTTATTTTATTTGGAATATATTAATGACTGTATATACGCAAAAGTAGCCTAGTTTTAAGTTAAAATATTATAAATGCCTTGATGATGTCATTCTTTATATAGGCCTATCAATTGTTTTTAAGCTCAATAAACTCTGACCGGAATTTATCCCATTTGTCCGGTAGATTGAAATCTACCGGACACTCAGACCTGCAAAAAAAAATTCTAACGGAAACCCTGACACACACACACACACACACACACACACACACACACACACACACAGCCGGAATGTATTCCCAGTGTCAGAAATATTGTGTCTGTTACTAGGCTTGAGTAAAATGTAATGAACCAAAGGAGAATATCAATTAAATGGCAGCTCATTCAGCACCTTCTTGAGATCAAGTGTATAAAAAATCTAAGCAAATGAATAAAGGGCAGATGATTTACAGGGAGTACTGAATTTTGCCATCTGGACACATGCAATTTGAAATATGAATATAGAATATAGAATATCAGGCCTATAAATTACATTATTATGGCCAAGTCACACATCTATGGATCGGACCAAATCTACTCTTTCCAATGGCAGAGTTCAATCTGGATTTAGTACCACAGCAAAAACGTGATGAAATCTACTGTAAGTACAGTTACTTTCTTGTAATGTAAATTGCTCCGCCATTTTTCATCTGATTGAGCCGTGTTTTTTTCTTAGACGTTCACAGAAAGGTAAAGAAACAAACTACGTTCTATTTGATGGCAATAACGCTCAGGTTTGTTTGACCTGTGAGATATGATCCCGAAAATAATGTTAAAAAGAAAAGTTCACACTGGAAGTCAGGTGAGCGGGGAAGTGTAGTTTTTTATGAAATTCGAAAGCCCTGGGTCTCCTCGTTCATAGGACTACAAACACATATGACAGCTTCCTTTATTTCCGTCTAATTCATCCGGTTTCCATTATATATATTTATAAACTCTTATTACATGGCGTTTTAACATTCGCCGAAATGCTTGCTTGTGATTGGTCAATAGCCCCCCGACAGCGGTCATTATCAGACAATAATGACCGCTGTGGGACAATAATGACCGCTGTGCGCAGCTGTTCGCAATCAAGCCCACTGACACACACTGTTTCAGTGCAATTAGACACTGCCGGTGTTCTGCTGCCGGCGATGACAGGGGGCGGAGCCAGAACGCAGCCAGAACCAGTGTTGCGAGTCGATGTAAAATGAATTAGGTATATTGTTAGTAAGTTAGCCATGTAATAAGCGGGATAATGTATAGCTATACTCGATCATTGTCGCAAAATAATTGACCTTCACTGACGTTTAAAACACCTCGCCGAGGCGGCTCGGTATTTTAAACTCTGTGTCGGTCAATTATTTTGCGACAATGACCTCTATATGTATGAGCTATACATTATCCCTTACATATTTCGCTAATAACACTTAAAATCGGTAAATAAACGTAGTGCTGAAAATAGTAGTGCTGTTTTGACAGGGTTAGGGTCTTTACTCTCTGCTACATTTGAAAAAGAAATGCAACATTAGTTAATACATTCTGTATTCATCTATTTATTTTTTTTAAGATGACTTTTTTTGCATTTATTGCTTTATCTGGATAGGCCTGTCAGAGAGGAAGGATCGGAGAAGACGTGGGGGGAAGACATGCGGCAAGGGTCTCCGGGTCCGGGAGTCGAACCCGGGACGTCCGTGTTTCACTGCAGCGCAGCTACGTGGTGTGCCACCCTGGCGCCCCATATTCATCTATTTATGGAGTGATATCAATCTCGTAACGGTACCGGACCGCTCGGTACCCAGTCCACACTGTCACTTTTTGGAACATAAAGGGTAAACTCACTCAACGATGAGTGTCTTGTTCTTGGTCGGGGAAGGAGGGAATGACGATGACACTGATTTAAACTTCATCCACAACCCTATGTTTTCATTTAACTATCAGCAGGAAACGGCCAACCGTATAAAACATGGTTAGTCTGCGTTATTTCATTTCTCCTGAGAATATGGACCAGCCTGGCAAGGAGACAAGGCTTTGGCCCTGGCTTGCTGTCCTCACCCCTACAAACTGTGTAAGGGTATAAGGGACTTTTTCTCCCTGAGTGAACGAGGTCCTTATGGAAGTCGACAAGAGCATGTGGCGCAAAGTGATTCCCCGCTCTCCCATCACTTTGAAGTGATATGCTGCATGTCGCACAGTCAATTGTCCCGCTACCTGTGACAGATAGAAATTGGCCAAGCTGAGGCCCCACAAAATGGGTTTTTCACAGGATGTGAGCGCGCTCAAAGCTAGTGACTTCCAAGGGCAATCAAAACTGCTATGTTGGGGGGGTTAAGCTAGTTTCTCTCCCAATAATTTCTCAAGGTAGGCCACACATGTGTTGGTGGCAGTGTGCGAACCATAGCATGATCTTCGGGGGAGCCAGGAGCTCATTATTTTTCTTTCGGGGGGGGGGGTCTCGCAGGGAGGAGTCGGACTGTCGGAGGATACTGTGATGCTTTCTGTACTCCACATACTGTAGCCTGTAGGCCTTGTGTATGTATGTATGTGACAAATAAACCTCTTGAATCTTGTCATATATTCAATCAGTTTCAGTAACTACAGAACACATTGTAATAGACTCACTTGTTGTTGTTTTGTGGTCCGGCCGTCTGGACGGTCTGGGCTTGCACAGCACATTCCATGATAAAAAAAAGTATCCATTTAGTTAGATTGGATAGATCCAACACTGTCTACAGTATCTCGTGATTAGCTCTCCGACTCCTGACTTAGTATAGCCTAGCTAAGCTAACTCCATTATGAAATACTCCTGGTCCCAAGCAATATTTTCTCGACTGACGAGTCACTGAGCTTGCTTCGACCACTAGGAAACGTGCGCACATTATCCTGAGTGATTACCTTATTTACCTGTCAAACTATCACTGTCACTCACAGGTTACAACGTGGGTCAAGTTTGATTTGTGCGTGCCTGCAGGCTGCAGCGCGGCCACGCTCCGAATGGTAATTGCAAGAATAGCATGCATGTTGCCATATTACGGTGTGAATTAGTGCGCAAATCATTAATCATACATCAAAATAGCCTAATTTTATTATTATACACGATGATGATACAGAAAATTACAGAAAAATTTGAAATGCATGGCAAAAATAGCATTTATTTTCAGTCATTTAGAGACCCCCCAAAAATTCACAAATCATGTTTTCAGGGGAGCTGATGTCTGATCTAGGCCCTCTAGGGGAGCCAATGGCTCACCGAGCTGCCCCATGGTTCGCACCCTGGTTGGTGGCATGTAAGAGATACAACTGAGGAACACAGGTGATTTTGAGTGAATATAGGGCATTGTGTTCTCTGTGATAATAATGACTAAGGGTTTCCAATGCAGTCTTTAAGCACTAGTTCATGAAATTGGCACTATAGAGCACAGTAGGAGAAAAGGGCTCCCTGAAAATTGTGTATCAAGTATTCAGCATATGGATGCACACACGTGCCAGGAGCACGGGGGTGCTCTGGAGGCATGTAAACATGCCCTTATGCTTCAATTTGATTGGTCTACACGATCTCCCTCGAAATCAAACAAGCTAACTGCCTGTCAATCAAAGAAAGTCACACTCATTACAACTTTGCCAAAACCGAAAGTGAAACATAACAAGGATGGGATATAAACATTCAGAGAGCAAATAAAACGGTGGAAATGAACATTGCAAAGGTCATTTGAGGTAGGAAATATATTCAGCTTGTAGACTATGTAACTACAATAGAAAACTCTGTGAGGAATGGATACCTTTAACACAATGGGGACGAACAACGGATATATACAGTACGTGTTTCGATTCCACCCGTTGTGGACAGAAGCACGGATATATCCGTGGCAAGTTGTTTTGACTTTTATTCCATTTTAATAACCTATTCAAGGTCGCCGAGCTGCACTGCAGATGTACCCTACTCTTTGAATTCGCCAAAGTGCAATACCGGCCAGATCCTCTTAGGGGCGCTGTCGCGATAATGCAGTGTGCCCTGTGGCTGAACGGAGCATTATTTTTTTTTACTTTCAATGGAGTTTTCAGTTAGCTGGATTCTGGATGTGCAGCATGTAGCTTGGATTACGTTTTGCAATAAGTTCACTATGCAATAAGGGGATTTATCATCAGCCAATGGACATATCGATCTACCAGATGGTGATCGATAACGGGGAAATGCTCGGGGGGATCCAACCGGCTCATGGTAAGATCTTTTTCACGTAAATTACAGCCCGATCGAGCCTTGTTATGATACGATACGATCGGCCTATGTGGCTACTTAGACGAACACGGTTATTGGTAATCAATAATAAGAAACGACGTCTCCCGCCCCCCCCCCCCCCTTTCATGCATACATGCTTGAGGATCATGCCGATCATTTTATTTATTTATTTTATTTAACCTTTATTTAACCAGGAAGTCCCATTGAGATACAAGATCTCTTTTGCAAGGGAGACCTCCAGCCCTATTCCCCGTACCTGGTTCAACTAAGTCGATCAAAAGTCCCATTATCCAGATTCAATTAACCCGATGTTTGAATCCGGGATGTTCCTGTTCCTCGAAGGTGGATTCAGTCTTGTTCATTTGAACCAGACTTGAGACTCAGGATAATTGCGCGCGGCCGCCTCAGCTGAAAAGTCAGCAGGTGTCGATCGCAGAAATCCTGATCTTCTAACGGCATTGATTGATTGATTGATTTAAAACTTTATTAACAGATTGCAGAATGGGTACAATGCAGTACGGCTCAATAGCCTCGCCGACAAGTTAAATGCATAATCTATAGGCTAATTTTAAGTCCCTCATTACCCCAATCAATCAGATTATATTTCTTTAAACGTGCCTGCTGGCAGTAGGCTTATGGAATGAATAATCAAATGAGATCTTGCTAGCGAAAATAATTAGTTCAACTCTTTCAGAATAAGGATAAAAACAAGCCCAAATAGTATATCTAATTGATACGAATTATATTATGAGGATATCTGTACTGTATGTGCTTAGGTATTATGTACTATATAAATACATGGTTTTCAAAGAGAAGCTTGGAGGGAGGCTTGCAGTTACACTATTAATCAGGTTTTAATCTGTTTCGGACCTAATCCATACATGCATTGAATTGATTACCCTTTGGTTTATACCAGTGACACCCCATGTTCATCATCAGATAACAGTGCTTGAAAAGATAATCAAAAACGTCAAAGGCTCATTAAATTGATCAAGTCACGTCACGTCATCAAATCCATCAAACAGCGCATTTCCTATATATTCTATATATTGTCACAGTGACAGTGATACAATTAAATACTCCACAGATTCAGATTCCTCATAATTCATATCCACAATCCGCGCATAGACGCTTCAGCTTGAATGAAACGCATCCGGGTGCTCCGTTAAGCAAATACACAGAAGAATATTAAACTAATCAGAGCCAAACACCCGATAGGTTTCATTCATTAAAATATCCCTACGGGATTCACATTTGCAATGATCCGTTTAGTCCGTTATTAAAATAACTGTGTGTGTCGCGAGGGCCGTATCCGTATAAATATGACGTGCATTATATAGGACAAAGTAAATTCATAGGCTGAATATGATTTATTATCAGCATTTTAGGGAGACCTATTATTTTACATTTCAAACGAAGCACAAAAACATAATTCAGAATGGCATAATGGGATCTAGACTGTGAGAAATATTTCAGGAAGCGAGCTGGCATTTCTTTGCGGGGGCGTGGCCATGGTTCATCCAGCTAACTGAACTTAACCCTGCCCTCGACCAGGTTCAAACTTTCTGATCTGTTACCATGGCGATTTAGAAAATCCGACGTCTGGGAATGGAAATGTCTGGCTTAAGTCAAGCTATGCTGAAAATTATCCGGCTAACTCAGTTAGCCACGTACGGGGAACGGGGCCCTGGCCAAGATGACAGCAATAACACCCGCAAACATCAGACAGCAATAAAATGTGCGGTACATCACACAAGAACATAATAAAAGTGCATGTACACAATACACAATACATCACACGTAAACATAAAAACACAAAACAGAACAGTCTACATAACAGTAAAAGTGTACGACAGGGCAATACAGTAACTCTGCAGTTTTGCAGCTGGGACCCGACTAGAGAAAGCAGCGACACTCTTCCTGTAGGGAGTTATGTAATACAGACCTAAACTCGCAGAGGGAGACCAGGGTATCTAAGTGGATATGGTCCTGTAGCCCATTCCATGCCCAAGGTGTGAAGCTTGAAAAAGCTGTTATGTCATATGCATGTTATGTTATATCATATGCAGTTTGAGTTTTAACTGTAGCATCTGTATAACGGAAATGCCATTAGATATAACGTTAGTAGCTATTAGCCCTTTATCTCGCCTTCCAGGAAATATCCTAGCCGGAATCACTTATAACGCTTATATTCACGGCGCTATAAAATGAGAACGTATTGATGAAAAAAAATTTCTTTAAGCCATTTTGAAGGGACGGTTTATGGTCTCGATTAACAATGAGAATGGACAGATAGCAATAATATAAAGTATAGATTTAGCTCTACAAACAGCCCCAAGTCTGTTTACATTTGCTGGTCCTCTTGAGTGATATTAGACGCATCCCAATGGCCCCGAATGTGTTAATGCTAGGAGGGAGAAATTGTTTCTATGACAGTTGTGCAAGCATATCAAAGGAGGAAGATTGTGATTGTACACATTTTAGCAAATACCAATAATATAGTTTCTGATATTTACTGATATTGATATAATGTGGCATAAAATAAACGTCCTATGCTAATCTAATTTTGAACATACTGAATGTCATAAGACATAAAAATGCTGTGAAATGGAAAATAATAAGTACAGAAGCAAAACCCATGTCGCAAAAGAAGACAAAAACATGTGCAGCTAGACAGGGAGATAATCATTGGTTGTTTACATCAGCCCATATATATTTCATACATATATTATTATATTGTGCTTAACTTAGCTCTTATTTAATTAAATTTTACTCAACCACTTTATTGTATTATCTGTCTGTTAACACATTGAGTGCCACGCCCCTTTGACCATATATGGGCTAGAGTGCCAGCACTGAAGTCAATGGGAGGTCGGGGAAATTTGCGAAGGCTTAAACTGTTATGGTTTGTAACCGACCCCAATCGCACAACACAAGACAGGTATGGGAGTAAGCCAAGAACAGGGCATTTATTGAAAACAAACAAAAAGCGGCACTGTCCCTTTAAGGGAGAACACAAAATACTGGAAACAAGAATTAGGGAAAATTGGCACTGTGCCTTTAAGAGGCGAACAGGCCAAGGGGCCAAGGCTAAAGGACAGGGCCAGGGCAAAGGACAGGGCAGGAACAGGGGCACTGGAGAGGGGAACAGGGACAGAGGCCCGGGGAGGCGGGCTGGAGACAGGGACAGAGAAAACAGGGTTAAGGCCTTGGACAGGGCGAGGGCCAGAGCTGCTTACAGGGATGGAGTAGGAGCGCGCAGGCTAGACGTCTGGAGTGGGACGCGTCGGCTTGAAGAGCGCGCATCCCCCCGTAGTAGGGCGGGCCATACTTTTTTTTTTTTGGAAAATCAATCGAGTGGGGTGTCTAAAATACGTGTTTTTTTGTGGGGAATTCAAATATGGGATTATTTTTCTAATCGGATAACTCCTACCTACATTGTTTTGGATTTCAAAATGGCCGATTTGACCATTTTTCACCCCTTGGCCATACATGGATGCCAACATGAATTTGAAGGAAATCATAACATGCAAGGTGTCTAAATGATGTGTTTCTTAATGGGGAATTCAAATATGAGTTCATTTTTGGGATAGAATAACTCTAACCTACATAATTTTGGATTTCAAAATGGCCGATTTTACCATTTTTCACCCCTTGGCCATACATGGATGCCAACATGAATCTGAAGGAAATCCTAACATGCAAGGTGTCTAAATGATGTGTTTCTTAATGGGGAATTCAAATATGAGGTCATTTTTGGGATAGGATAACTCTAACCTGCATAATTTTTTATTTCAAAATGGCCGATTTTACCATTTTTCACCCCTTGGCCATACATGGATGCCAACATGAATCTGAACATTAACTGTTGCTGCAGCAAAGACAAAAAGATTCCTGTGAAAGATATTGCCTACATCAAGGGACAGAGGGAAAAGGTTGGAAGTAAAGGACCACACCAAATGGCTGGAGCTGATCTGCCTGAGCACAAGAGACAGGTGAAAACATTGGAAAGGCAGGGGATGGAAAAGAAGGCAGAGAAAAGGAGAAGGGGCAAAGAAGAAAGCTTTGCAGCAGCAGACAAGGTTGCCAGGAAGGATTTTGAGAGCTTCCTTACAGTCCCTGAAGTTGAGCTCATTCCTGAAACTGACCCTGCAGCTTCAGCAAAGCTACGGAAAAATTATGATGAGATTCCAAACATCGCCCTTGCTAGTGTAAGGTATGGCATAGGTCTAAGGCCAACTGCAGCTATAGCAACTGCAGCTCTGATTGATGCAGAACTCATCTTAGAAGATGACACAAGTAAAGTGATTGATAAGAACAAGGTTAAGAGAGCACAAGAAAAGTTGATGCAAGAGCTGGGGGAAGAGTTTGAGGAGAAGTGCAGGGAGGAGGGGGGGATCTCCTGTATCCTCTTTGATGGGCGGATTGACATGACCAATGTGATGATGGAAGCTGAGGGCAGTGACCAATCTTTTCCTGCAAAGATCAAGGAAGAACACTATAGTGTTGCTAGTGAGCCTGGCAGCAACTATCTGTTCCACTTTACACCAGAGAAAGCAACTAAAGAGGAGTCCCATGCAGAGAAGATTGCTAAGGTCCTGTTTGCCTGGCTGAAAGAGAGAGGTTCTGATAAGACCTTGTGGGCCATTGGAGGAGACTCGACCAATGTCAACACTGGAGTGAAGGCAGGTGTAATGCGGAAGCTGGAGCTGCACCTGGGGAGAAAGCTGGTCTGGTTGTTGTGCAACCTGCACACTGGTGAACTTCCACTGCGCCGTCTCATTGTTGAAGTTGATGGGGCTACTCTGTCAGACAACAAATTGTCTGGGCCAATAGGACAGCTCCTTGATTCTGTTACAGACTTGGAGATCAATCCTAACTTCACCAGGATCTTTCTTGGCCCTCCGCTGATCAAGCTGCCTGAGAAGATCATTCAAGATCTCTCAACTGATCAACACTATGGCTATAAGCTGGTCTGTGCAATCAGGGATGGAGTGCTTTCTGCAAGGCTGGCTCTGCTGGAGATTGGACCGGTAAACCACAGCCGCTGGCTCACCACAGCAAACAGACTCCTCAGGCTCTGGGTGTCGAAGCATCAACTTAAAAGAAAGAACCTGAATAATCTACAATGCATTGTGGAATTCATCATTGGAGTGTATTATCCATGTTGGTTCAACATGAAGGTCAAGCACTCCTGGATCGAAGGGCCTAGGCACATCCTGTTTCAGCTGGACTGCCTCAAGTCTCAGAGGAAGGAGGTGCTGGATGTTGTGATGCCAACTGTGAGAAGATCTGCTTGGTATGCCCACAGTGAAGCCATCCTCCAAACACTGCTGTGCTCTGAGGATCAAAAAGAGAGAATTGAGGGGGTGGAGAGAATCCTGGCCATCAGGGGAGAGGGGGATCCAGACACTCAGCTGGGAGACTCCTGTGTCAGGATCAGAAGAACACCTCACATCAATAGTGACGCTTCCAGCATTGGTGGCTTAATCAGCTGGTCAGAAGATGTGTCAGAGCCACCTCTCACCTGCTCCCTAAGCACCTCCGAGGTGAAGAACTTCATCAACACCCCCATGGAGGTTCTCGACTGGCCTTGCCACACACAAAGCATCGAGAGGGTTGTTAAAATGGTGACTGAGGCCTCTGCTAAGTACTTTTCATAAGAAAAAAGGGATGGAGGGATCAGGGCTCAGGAGACCAGCAGGAGGCTGATGTCCAAGAATGAATCCAAGCAGGACTTGTGCAACCTGATCAAATTTAAGAAGATAGATGATTGATGGAGCCCCATGGATTTTCTCAATAGGCTACATTGAGACGTTTGTTAAAATGGTTACAGAGGTTTCTGCTGAGTAGTTCTGGAAAGAGCTCACCTATTTATGGCTGACGTTGACTTTAAGTTTGTGTTTGTAGGTTGGTGGCTAAAGCAGTACAGTAGGAGATCTTGCCATCCAAGAATGAGTCCAATCAAGATATTGGAACCTGGCAAAGTTCAAGAAGTCAGGAAATCGAGATTTAGCACTTAGGTGTTTGTGTGCATTACAAATACAATTTATTATTGTTAGTATTATTATTATTGATCTTTGGAGTTGTATCCAGTTATATACAGTTCACTTGTTAATAAATTTGATGGCTTTGTCATTATAAATGATTTCCCATATATTTTTTATCTTTGCAATTTTGTAATACAATACCAATGGGTTCAAATGGTAAAATCAGCCATTTTGAAATCCAAGATTATGCAGGTTATATTTATCCTATCCCAAAAATGACCTCATATTTGAATTCCCCATTAAGAAACACATCATTTAGACATATTGCATGTTAGGAATTCCTTCAGATTCATGTTATCATCCATGTATGGCCAAGGGGTGAAAAATGGTAAAATCGGCCATTTTGAAATCCAAAATGATGTAGGTTAGAGTTATCCTATCCCAAAAATGAACTCATATTTGAATTCCCCATTAAGAAACACATCATTTAGACACCTTGCATGTTAGGATTTCCTTAAGATTCATGTTGGCATCCATGTATGGCCAAGGGGTGAAAAATGGTCAAATCGGCCATTTTGAAATCCAAAACAATGTAGGTAGGAGTTATCCAATTGTAAAAATAATCCCATATTTGAATTCCCCACAAAAAAACACGTATTTTAGACACCCCACTCGATTGATTTTCCAAAAAAAAAAAAGTATGGCCCGCCCTACCCCCGTAGGATAGGGAGCGATGTGCGCCGGCTTGGAGAGCGCGCCTGCTCGGGGTCTGGAGTGGAGCGCGTCTGGGGTAGGAGCGCGTCTGAAGTAGTAGCGCGCCGGCTAGAAGAGCGCGCCGGCTCGGGGGTCTGGAGTGGAGCGCGTCTGGAGAAGTAGCGCGTCTGGAGTAGTAGCGCGCCGGCTAGAAGAGCGCGCCGGCTCGGGGGTCTGGAGTGGAGCGCGTCTGGAGAAGTAGCGCGTCTGGAGTAGTAGCGCGTCTGGAGTGGGGCGCGTCGGCTTGAAGAGCGCGCATCCCCCCGTAGGATAGGGAGCGATGTGCGTCTGGAGTAGTAGTGCGCCGGCTAGACGTCTGGAGTGGGGTGCGTCGGCTTGAAGAGCGCGCATCCCCCCGTAGGATAGGGAGCGATGTGCGTCTGGAGTAGTAGCGCGCCGGAGAGACGTCTGGAGTGGGGCGCGTCGGCTTGAAGAGCGCACATCCCCCCGTAGGATAGGGAGCGATGTGCGTCTGGAGTAGTAGCGCGCCGGCTAGACGTCTGGAGTGGGACACTGGAAAACCTCCCGTAGAGAATTAGAGAGCGCACCGGCTGTGTCCCACTCCAGGCAAACGGTGACAGGTGGCGATGGCTGGCACCTCGTCTCACGCCGGAGAAGAACCAGCATACAGATACAGATAAGATACGGAACGACCCGACGAGGACTGGAGGGGAAGTCGAGGTATTTAAAGCCCTCTGGGGCGCTAATTAGAACACACATCAGGTGCGTGATGGTAATTGATACTTGACTTAGAAGTGTGTGTTCGGCACGGACCAATCAACACAGAATCCTCACAGTACCTTAAAGGAACGGAGCGAGGCAGGGAATGCAATAAATCAACAAAGTACCTTAGAGGAACGGAGCGAGTGGGTGGGAAGACAGGGAATTAAAGGTCCAGGGAACAGGCGAACCTCACAGTACCCCCCCCTCCACGGGAGCCACCGGGCGACCCAAAAATACAGACAGAGGGGCAGGGGACATAAACAAGGCAACAACCAAAAAATTGGGCCATGCTAGCGGGGAAGCTAAACCAAAAGTGGGGCTAGCAGAGGGACAGGGTAGCTGCCAGGGCACTGCTAGCTACAGGGCCTATGCTAGCTGTACTGCTACATTAACATAGAGGCTGCGCTAGCTGCCGGAGCTAGGCTAGCAGACAGGGCTGGACCAGCATGAGAGAACAAGCTAGCTGGAAGGACAGTCCTAGCTGTGGGGAACTGACCTTGCTAGCTGAAGGGGCAGTCCTAGCAGTGGGAGAAAACTGACCTTGCTAGCTGAAGGGGAAGTCCTAGCAGTGGGGAAACTACACAAAAAGTGGAGGCCAAGCAGAGGGACCGGGTTAGCTGCCTGGGCATGGCTAGCTACAGGGCCTATGCTAGCTGCAAGGGCTGCATTAACATAGAGGCTGTGCTAGCAGCCGGGGCTAAGCTAGCAGACTGGGGCCAAGCTGGTAGTAGAGGCCTGGCAAGCTGCAGGGGAGCTAACGAGGCTAACAGGGAAGCTAACAGGGGAGACTAACAGGCTAAACAGGGGAGCTAACAGGGAAGCTAACAGGGGAGTCAACAGGGGAACTAACAGGGGAACTAACAAAGGCTAACAGGGGAGCTAACAGGCTAACAGGGGAGCTAACAGGGAAGCTAACAGGGGAGACTAACAGGCTAACAGGGGAGCTAACAGGGAAGCTAACAGGGGAGCTAACAAAGGACAAACTCAACATACACTGTCTGTGCTGGCTGGGGTCGTCGACTGGTCGGGTCGTACTGTTATGGTTTGTAACCGACCCCAATCGCACAACACAAGACAGGTATGGGAGTAAGCCAAGAACAGGGCATTTATTGAAAACAAACAAAAAGCGGCACTGTCCCTTTAAGGGAGAACACAAATTACTGGAAACAAGAATTAGGGAAAATTGGCACTGTGCCTTTAAGAGGCGAACAGGCCAAGGGGCCAAGGCTAAAGGACAGGGCCAGGGCAAAGGACAGGGCAGGAACAGGGGCACTGGAGAGGGGAACAGGGACAGAGGCCCGGGGAGGCGGGCTGGAGACAGGGACAGAGAAAACAGGGTTAAGGCCTTGGACAGGGCGAGGGCCAGAGCTGCTTACAGGGATGGAGTAGGAGCGCGCAGGCTAGACGTCTGGAGTGGGACGCGTCGGCTTGAAGAGCGCGCATCCCCCCGTAGGATAGGGAGCGATGTGCGCCGGCTTGGAGAGCGCGCCGGCTCGGGGTCTGGAGTGGAGCGCGTCTGGGGTAGGAGCGCGTCTGGAGTAGTAGCGCGCCGGCTAGAAGAGCGCGCCGGCTCGGGGGTCTGGAGTGGAGCGCGTCTGGAGAAGTAGCGCGTCTGGAGTAGTAGCGCGCCGGCTAGAAGAGCGCGCCGGCTCGGGGGTCTGGAGTGGAGCGCGTCTGGAGAAGTAGCGCGTCTGGAGTAGTAGCGCGTCTGGAGTGGGGCGCGTCGGCTTGAAGAGCGCGCATCCCCCCGTAGGATAGGGAGCGATGTGCGTCTGGAGTAGTAGCGCGCCGGCTAGACGTCTGGAGTGGGGCGCGTCAGCTTGAAGAGCGCGCATCCCCCCGTAGGATAGGGAGCGATGTGCGTCTGGAGTAGTAGCGCGCCGGAGAGACGTCTGGAGTGGGGCGCGTCGGCTTGAAGAGCGCGCATCCCCCCGTAGGATAGGGAGCGATGTGCGTCTGGAGTAGTAGCGCGCCGGCTAGACGTCTGGAGTGGGACACTGGAAAACCTCCCGTAGAGAATTAGAGAGCGCACAGGCTGTGTCCCACTCCAGGCAAACGGCGACAGGTGGCGATGGCTGGCACCTCGTCTCACGCCGGAGAAGAACCAGCATACAGATACAGATAAGATACGGAACAACCCGACGAGGACTGGAGGGGAAGTCGAGGTATTTAAAGCCCTCTGGGGCGCTAATTAGAACACACATCAGGTGCGTGATGGTAATTGATACTTGACTTAGAAGTGTGTGTTCGGCACGGACCAATCAACACAGAATCCTCACAGTACCTTAAAGGAACGGAGCGAGGCAGGGAATGCAATAAATCAACAAAGTACCTTAGAGGAACGGAGCGAGTGGGTGGGAAGACAGGGAATTAAAGGTCCAGGGAACAGGCGAACCTCACATAAACTATATCTTAAATTATGGCTATGGGTCTAAAACACCCCTTGCTTATCAATGACTTGTCATTTTTCGGCTGATTTATTAATCGTTTTCAAATAAACGCTAGATTATCGATAGTATGTATACTTATGCACGCTAGAGAAGCGGGCTGAAAAAACCTATTATCCATGACCTGGTCAGCGCTAACGTCATCACACAGACACGCTGCGATGGCTGAGAAAAAAACATCTGATTAACCCAATACTGGTAAAATCGAGTCCTTACCTCACATCAGATGTTCTGCAAAAAGATTAATCCAATTTCTGATCGCCATTCCAAATATTGATCGTGTTTATTGATCCGACGTTATAGTCCAAAACACATAATCGAAAGCTGCTCCCAGCCTCCCCAGTTAGGGGTGTAACGGTACGCGGATACGTACTGTACCGCCTCAATGTGGTCCTCCGGTACAGTATGCGCTGTGCACCGAGCGATTGCAACGGTATGGAACCTTTTTTTGCAGAACTTAAATCCCCCCGGCCCTAATATAACGTGCACAACTAACCGGATGTTGTTTGTTCATTCCACGCAGCGCGCAGCTACACTGAACGATAGCTGTAATTCAGCATAGCATATTAGCCTTAGTATGGCGAGTCAATAGGCTACTAACTGACAAGCCAGAGCCATGTCATTGTTCAACTTTATTGCGAACTTTATCACGCATTTGAAACGACATAACCCGAATGTGAATATCACTGGTACACGGAAGAAACAGATCCTAGTGCAAGATGCTGCTTGAATGCAACAGGGACAACGGAGTATGGTCACAGATCTGCTGCTATAAAAACACCTATGGCGTTTGTTATTGCTTTGGCCCGGTCTGCATTAATAGCGAGATGCTGCTTGAATGCAACGTTGCATTCAAGCAGCATCTCGCTATTAATGCAGACCGGGCCAACGCAATAACAAACGCCATTCCCTTGTAACAGTAACGTTAGCTACTGCAAGCTATAAAAAGGAAACAGTTTCATGTGACTGATCTAGTGAGCTAGAATCCGAATATTCTACCCATAAATAGCTAATGTCAAATATAAATAACTTGACGGTCATACCAAACCATTAGTTTTGACAGGAGCTAATAACGTTAGCTAGTTAACCAGCTAGCACCGGTGATTGCCTGATTTCGGTCGACGTTAGCTAATAGATTGCTAACTTTAGCATAGCTAGCTAGAATAAATATTGTTGACATTCAGGCACACAACACAATATTATCATCTTGATGAGAACACAACACAATGTTATCCGTAAGTCTGCCTCAGGGCAGCTCTGGCTGCAATTGTAGCTTACCACCACCGGTATGACTGTGTATGAACGAATAATGGACTCTGTGAAGCGCTCTGGGTGTCATGAAGAGCGCTATATAAATCCAAGCCATTATTAAGCCATTATTATCTTGCATGAGCGATGATGGCTCAACAGGTGTGTGTGTTTGTGTGTGTGTGTGTGTGTGTGTGTGTGTGTGTGTGTGTGTGTGTGTGTGTGTGTGTGTGTGTGTGTGTGTGTGTGTGTGTGTGTGTGTGTGTGTGTGTGTGTGTGTGTGTGTGTGTGTGTGTGTGTGCGTGCGTGCGTGCGTGCGTGCGTGCGTGCGTGTGTGTGTGTGTGTGTGTGTGTGTGTGTGTGTGTGTGTGTGTGTGTGTGTGTGTGTTTTAAATTTAAAAAGGAATCACTCACCCCATCCTATTTGTAGAGGAATGACATCCTTCTCTCTTTCATGTTGGCAAAACAGTCAAACATCTCCAGCAAAATAATTGTCCTCTGTTAGCCGATTTGAACCAGTTAGCCATTCAGTCCTCTTTGTTGTCAACATTAAAAGTATGTTGTCCCTTATTCCCGGCTCTTGCCTGAACAATGCAGTTGTGGTGTCTGCCTTCCTTTTGCTTTTGATTAGCAATTGTTGTTACAATTTAAATTTTGTGAAATCATTTACTAATAGATACTCGACAAGATCTCTGTCACCTTCCATTATTATTAACTTGATTGTTCAACAACTGGCTAGCTAGCTAGAAACTTTGAACGAGGTGATGACGTTGTCTGGTTGTCATGTTTAGCCTTTAATGTGATTTGATTGGTGGGCCGTTAAGACCAACCCCATTGAATTAAGCTTGAATCTTATTGGCTAATAATTTTTTAAGGGAAGCCAGAAATTGGCATCCAAGCCAATGTCAATCAAAATAATGCTACCAGCAGTGTACCTGGGCTGCATCAGCTGCCTGCAGCTGCCTGCAGCCAGTCAGTACAGGGAGTGTTATAGAGAGTGGGCGCAGTTTTGCTTGTTCGGTTAATTTCTCCAGGAGGGAGACAATTATTATAACACAGAGATGTAAAAATCATGATTTTCTTATTATAGTAAACTATAAAAAAAACTTTTTTTAATTTGTTGAAAAATAAATAGTTTTTTGTCATATTTTTGGGGAAGCTTGGCTCCATGAATATTCACCACTGCATACTGTGGCAATTTTTTTGTTTTCTGTTTGGCTTTCTGGAGTCTTGACATCTTGTTAGATCTCAAGAAGGTAGAGACAGTTATTATGTTGGGACTTTAGATGTGAGAGCTCGGGACCACACATCTCATGTTCCACTTGGTAACATTATCTAACCAAAACATACAGGATGCTATACATATCTGTCCACTAGGTGGCAGTGATACTACTCATAACACTACTCTGATAACACATACACTGTATGTGTACTGTAATATACTGTACTGTACAGTTAAAGTTTGTTATTTAAATTGAATAAAACTTTTGTTCTCTCAAAACTTTATATATATTTTATAGATTATCATTCTTTATTATCATTCTTATCAATCGTTTATAATAGCCATTTGAGCAATTACTTTTTTTTTTTTTTTTACTTTTTTTTTTAGTGTTTATCGCTTTTCTGGTCAAGCATGACCGACAGTTGTAGGGTGAAACGGGAGAGAGAGCAGGGGGAGACATTCGGCAAATGACGGCGAGTCCGGGAATCGAACTCGGAGTCAACCAGATCCGTGACGCAGCACGGAGTCCCGCGACGCAGCGCGGTAACATGGTGTGCTACTGGAGCACCCCACAATTACCTTTTTTAATACTTTCTTTGGATTTTCTTTCATTCAGCCGAATAGTATTTTAACTAAACGTTTTATTAACTATGTTCAGCTAAACTATGAAGGTGGGGTAGACTGCCCAATCATTCAGCTGAGTGTAGGGATTATCCTGCCCGGTTGTGACCACAATACTAGTATCTAACAATCTCAGGTACCTCGGAAGGTTCCTCTCTCTCGCTGGGTAACGTTTCTCAGCCTGAGGAAGGTTTCTCTCTCGCTGGGTAACGTTTCTCAGCCTGAGGAATGTTTCTCTCTCGTTGGGTAACGTCTCTCAGCCTGAGGAAGGTTTCTCTCTCGCTGGGTAACGTCTCTCAGCCTGAGGAAGGTTTCTCTCTCTCGCTGGGTAACGTAACTCAGCCTGAGGAAGGTTTCTCTGTCTCGCTGGGTAACGTCTCTCAGCCTGAGGAAGGTTTCATTCTCGCTGGGTAACGTCTCTCAGCCTGAGGAAGGTTTCTCTCTCGCTGGGTAACGTAACTCAGCCTGAGGAAGGTTTCTCTCTCGCTGGGTAACGTAACTCAGCCTGAGGAAGGTTTCTCTCTCTCGCTGAGTAACGTCTCTCAGCCTGAGGAAGGTTTCTCTCTCGCTGGGTAACGTCTCTCAGCCTGAGGAAGGTTTCTCTCTCGCTGGGTAACGTAACTCAGCCTGAGGAAGGTTTCGCTCTCTCGCTGGGTAACGTCTCTCAGCCTGAGGAAGGTTTCTCTCTCGCTGGGTAGTGTCTTTACACCTGAGGAAGGTTTCTCTCTCTCGCTGGGTAGTGTCTTTATGCCTGAGGAAGGTTTCTCTCTCTCGCTGGGTAGTGTCTTTACGCCTGAGGAAGGTTTCTCGCTCTCGCTGGGTAGCATCTCTCAGCCTGAGGAAGGTTTCTCTCTCTCGCTGGGTAGTGTCTTTACGCCTGAGGAAGGTTTCTCTCTCTCGCTGGGTAGTATCTCTCAGCCTGAGGAAGGTTTCTCTCTCTCGCTGGGTAGTGTCTTTACGCCTGCGGAAGGTTTCTCTCTCGCTGGGTAACGTCTCAGCCTGAGGAAGGTTTCTCTCTCTCGCTGGGTAACGTCTCAGCCTGAGGAAGGTTTCTCTCTTTCGCTGGGTAACGTCTCTCAGCCTGAGGAAGGTTTATCTCTCGCTGGGTAACGTCTCAGCCTGAGGAAGGTTTCTCTCTTGCTGGGTAGCATCTCTCATCCTGAGGACTCTGTGGCTGAGAATGACTCTGCTCTGCTGGATAGTGACCGGCTGTGCTGTCTGAATGAGTTATGTCTGGTAGGTCTATTGGTGTGGCTGTAGCCTCTTGTGTGGTGACAATGTGGCTGCAATTCACACGTGTCCCCTAGGTGTCTCAACAATGTAAGACCTCTGTGTGTCTGCCATTTCCCTCACTGTCCCCTTTTCTTCTGTCTCAATGACCCAAACATGGTCACCCAGTTTCAGTCCTGGCAGGTCATGAGCTCTGCATCTTCTGTTGAGGTTTTTCCACAATTTATGTCTCCTGGTTTGTTCCTCCTTCTTCAATTTGGACATGTCAGGCCACCCTGGATCAAGGGAAGATGGTAGGACAAGAACAGTCTGTTCTGATGCGTCTGTGCCCGTTGGCCAGGGATGTGGCACGGTAAGCCATCAGATCCGAATATGGGTTGTTTCCTTTCTGCAGGAGACTTTTTACTGTCCTCACCGCACACTTTGCCTCTTCATTACTTTGGGGGTAGTAGGGGCTGGACGTGAATGAATACCCATGTTTCTGTAAACCGTGTGAAACTATCTACTGAGAACTAAGGACTGTTATCAGTTCTGATCTCAAATGGTATGCCATGTCTGGCAAAGATGGATTTGAAGTTTCCGATTACTGATGCTGCTTGGAGTTGAGTTTAGCTATCTCTATAAAGCTGGAAAATTAGTTACTACTACCAAATACTAGCCTGTCTGGAAACGTGAGACTCGAGTTGGCAGTAGTGTTTCTTTGAAGTTGACTCTCACCTCTCCTTTACACAGGTGTCACAATACTCAACCGACCCCTGAAGCTGCTTGCTCAAGCTTGGCCAACAGACAGATTGTTTGCCTCAATCCCGGCACTTTGATATGCCCTGGTGTCCTACATGCACTTTCTGTAGTATATCTGTTTGTAGTGACTTTCATATCACCAGTCTACTACCTTTCAGCAGTATCCCATGTTCTACCTTGAGCTTGCCAGCAAATTGTAGGAAAGGTAGGAAAGCAGTGTCCTCCAGCAAGCTGAACAAGCTGGTGAAGAAGGCTAGCTCAGTAGTGGGTGGTGAGCTGGATAACCTAGAGGTGCTGGAGAACCCCTCTCACCCCCTCTACGACGACCTAGCCAGAATGAAGAGCACGTTCAGCCTAAGACTCACCCCCCCGACACACAACAAACCGCCTGGGCCGCTCCTTTATACCGGCAGCCATCAGGCTCTACAACAAAGGGCTTGGGCGGCCGGATCGGCCGGTTCTGGTACCAGAGCTATCACTGTCACAACTCGGGACTTGAGAACTAGAGACTCACATCACCGTACCGACTATCTTGTTTTTTTGCACTAGAGACTCATATCACTGGACTCTCACCACTGGATTATCTTCTGTTTGTACTTTTTATATTACTATATTGTATTTGTATATGATTTGAAACTGATTTCAAATCGGATGGTTGCTAAATGCTCATAATAACTGCACTCCAATATATGCCAATAACGTTCAGTTTTGTGGTATATAATCCAGAGTAATAAGAGAAATACAAAATAATAATCAGGAAGTCATTTGCTTGCAGAAAGCTAGAAGCATTTGGCAAGTGTAGTCTTTAAAAAATCCAACGCTCATTGAAAGCTCTGGATGTCCTCTTCTCAAAATTACTACATTTTCCATCATTCAGTGCGGGCCGCTTATTCAAAATGGCGGATATCCGCGACCATTTCAAAAACTAAAATCTCACTAATAACACTTTAACATATTGGTAAACAAACGTATTGATGAAAATATACATTATAACCAGTGATGGGAATAACGGCGCTATAAGTAACGACGTTACTAACGGCATTCGTTTTTTCAGTAATGAGTACTACTCTTCCAATCTCAATAACGCCGTTACCGTTACTGCAAATAAATGCGGCGCTTTACTATGAATGAACCTGTTTCTTTCATCAGACAGATATCTGCGCTGAGGGGCAATATGTTCTTCCTTGTTTAGTGCGCAAATCCTCCACTCATCTCCTCTGCAAGCACTGCTCCACTGTCTCTGTCTGTCTACTCTGGTTCAATCACATTCAGCGCCCCGTCAGCGTGTCTCCCCCCCCCACCCACAGTCCTCTCAAACTCGTGTTCGCCGGACTTGGAACATCTTTCTATCCTATGTCGTCCGTTTCACCTCCCGAGGGAGTTCACAGCAGTCGTCATGACTGCCGTGTATATTCCCCCACACGCGAATACGGGCAAAGCGCTGGGCGAACTACACGATCATCTCAACAGACACCAGATCAAACACCCAGACGCAGCGATGGTAGTGGCCGGCGATTTCAACCAGGCCAACCTGAAGAAAGTGATGCCGTCCTTTTTCCAGCACATCGCTTGCTCCACCAGAGGGAAGAACACACTCGACCACTGCTATTCCCCGTTCAAAGCGGGTTACAAGGCAGTAGCCGCTCCGCCATTAACGGGGTCCACAAGCTCGAGCGATCATGACTCCATCTTGCTATTTCCGGCATATCAACAGAGATCACGTGACGCCGTCGTGTCACGTGAGACGAAGAAGTGGACCGACGAATCAGAGGCCACGCTCAAGGACGTGCTTGCAGACACGGATTGGGATATGTTCATAGGAAGCGCCAGTGACGTCAGTGAACTAGCAGACACAGTGGTGTGCTACATAACAACAATAGCTGATGGTATTGTCCTCAGGAAAACGGTGCGGATTTTCCCAAACCAGAAACCGTGGGTGGATAGCACTATTAGAGCAGCTCTGAACTCTCGTACCACCGCCTACAACCTGGGTAGAGAGTCAGGAAACATGGAGGAGTATAAGGCTTCAGTCTATACTCTACGCAAAGCTGTCAAACTTGCTAAGAGGACATATGCTGATAAACTGGAGACACAAATGGCACAAAACGACACAAGAGGATTATGGCAGGGACTGAAGACAATAACTGACTATAAAGTCAGCGCCCCCTCAATGGGGAGCGACGACGCCTCCCTCGCGGACAAGCTCAACACCTTCTACGCTCGGTTTGGTGTAGACAGTGGCGCTGCTGGCTCTCCGGCTAGTGACGTCACTGGCGCGCCAGCTGTTGTGGAGGGGGGGGGGGCAACCGCGAGGGGGGGGGGACGCTCTCTCGTTGTCGGAACACAGCGTGAGAAGAGCATTTATGCAGGTGAACACCAGGAAGGCTGCTGGCCCAGATGGCATAACAGGACGTATACTCAAGACCTGTGCCAACCAGCTGGCCCCTGTGTTCACCGCCATATTTAATCAATCACTGGCGGAGTCAGTGGTCCCTGCCTGCTTCAAGATGTCTACCATCATCCCTGTGCCGAAGAAACCCTCCCCAGCATGTCCAAATGACTACAGACCGGTGGCACTCACCTCTGTGGTCATGAAATGTTTCGAGAGGCTGGTCAAGGACCACATTTGTGCCTCCCTCCCCAGTGATATGGACCCTATGCAATTTGCATACAGGACAAACAGGTCCACCGACGACGCGGTCTCCCAGGTACTGCACAGCACCCTCTCGCATCTTGACCGTCAGAAGGGGGGCTATGTGAGACTGTTGTTCATTGACTACAGCTCAGCGTTCAACACCATAGTCCCCACCAGACTGGTGGACAAGCTGATCGAGCTAGGTCTGAGCTCCGCCCTGAGCGCCTGGGTACTGGACTTTCTGAGCGAAAGACCCCAGGCGGTCAGGGTGGGGGGTCAGACCTCCAACACCATCACCCTGAGCATCGGGTCCCCCCAGGGCTGTGTTCTGAGCCCCCTGCTGTACTCACTCTACACACACGACTGTGTGGCCAAGTTCAGCTCCAACTCCATAGTGAAGTTCGCAGACGACACAGTGGTGGTGGGGCTGATCTCGGACAACGACGAGAAGGCCTACCGGGAGGAGGTTGAGGTACTGGAACGCTGGTGCCAGGACAACAGCCTGCTCCTGAACATTGGCAAAACCAAGGAACTGATCGTTGATTATAGGAGAGGACAGCAGGAGACACACACACCACTGATGATAAACGGGGCTACCGTGGACAGGGTGAGCAGCTTCAAGTACCTGGGGGTCCACATCTCAGAGGACCTGACATGGTCAACACACATAGACACAGTAGTAAAGAAGGCGAAACAGCATCTCTACCACCTGAGACAGTTAAGGAAGTTCAGAGTATCGGGGAAGATACTCCAGTCCTTCTACTCAGGAGCTGTAGAGAGCATCCTGACCGGAAACATCACTGCCTGGTATGGAAACAGCACGGCACAGGACAAGAAGGCCCTACAGAAAGTGGTGCGCTCAGCCGAGCGTACCACGGGTATTGCACTACCCCCCCTGCAGGTTCTATACAACAAGAGGTGCAAATCCAGAGCCTGCAGGATAATGAAAGACCCTCACCACCCCAATAACAGCCTGTTTCAGCTGCTGAGGTCAGGCAGACGCCTGCGAACCCCAGCTACTAGGACAGAGCGGCTTAGGCTCAGCTTCTTCCCCCAGGCCATCAGAGCCATGAACAATGAACATTGAGTGCTCAGAACATTGAACTGTCCACACACAAGCACACATGAACACACACACGACACGCACACTGTGCACGCTCACACACGAGCAGCCACTTAACACTTTAACATGAGCGGGCACACACTCATGTCGCACACACGCACACTTATGGCCAAAGGAAAGGACACTTTAAATTAGAATAACAGGAACAGTGTATTGCACTACCAAAGCTAACTAGCATGTCACACATGCTCTGTAAATAACTATGTACAGATACCGAGATGTCACTCCATGTTACCTGCTACCTGTTACTGCACAATGTTGTTTTCTTCTTTTGATTCTATTATATGTACCACTGTATTGCACATCGTTGCGGGCAAGACCACCCGCATTTCATTGTATACCTGTATGCCGTGACAATTAAAACTCTTGACTTGACTTGACAGTCTGCGAATCAGAGCAGAGTAGGGCGGGTCTTCACGGAATGCATGTTGTCTTTCAGCGGGGCCGAGTCAGAGCGAGTTGACAGTGCATCGACAGGTAGTCTAATCTGCAGGTACTGTAGCTAGTAACCTCATTCCCAGTTGTATCCCTGTGAGATAAATGTAGCTAGTAGCCTAGTTTCGCCAGCAGGCAGTTAGTAGAAAAATGTGGCATGTTCAAAGAAAGTAAAAGAAAAGTCGACAGTGAAAATCGCTGCAATTCAATGGTGCATGGACTAAAAAATATGCGTGCATCCTCCCAGCACCAAGAAACAGTAGCTCTTGTGAAGAGTGGCAATTTGAAGCCACTATGAAACAAAACACAGTTATTTTGATGCAGCCTTTCCTCAGAATTCAGTGCTAAGAACCACAAAAATAAATGGAATGAAATCATATCAAGCTGCAAGCATAATTATTGTTAAAAAAATGCACATGCATTTCCATAGCTGTGGATGAGTCCACTGACACCACTGAGAATGCTCAGTTGCTGGTGTTTGTGAGGTTTTAGTGAGTTTGTTTGTGAGAAGATTGGATCAGTTGTACTTTTTTTTTGAATACTTTAAACCCTTTTTTTGTGGAATATTTGATGCGGCCCAGCCTCACCCAGACTCTACCTCCAGCGGCCCCCAGGTAAATTGAGTTTGAGACCCCTGGTTTAGAATGATTCGATTAGATTCTTATATCTGTATGTTGTGTATGTCATAAATGTCATGAATTGAAAATGGGGGACCCTGATGTAAACAAGATGAAAGTCTTTCTCTGATCTGCATCCCCTTAACAATTGTGTGTATTGAGCCGTACTGCTGTACCCATTCTGCAATCTGTTAATTAAAATGTTCAATCAATCAGTATATATTTGTTATTTATTTTTGGTATAGTGCTTAACAAGCATAATTTAATGTTGCCCAGTTGTGGCCTGTTGAGGGGCAATACATATCAAAAGTTCCAAAACATCTATTGTATTTGTATGATCCACTATATAAACATAGTAATTATAATATCTACATACATGGCATTTGATTAGAGGCTAGTCTCACTTTGTCCCACAGCAACATTAAAATTGTTTAGATTTGTGTATGTTGTTTATGTAAAAAAAATTATATTGAAAATAACGCAATAGTTACTTTCTGAAGTAACTAGTTACTTTTATAATTTGTAACTGAGTATGTAATTTAGTAACTTTTTGGAAGAAGTAACTAGTAACTGTAACTAGTTACTTTTTAAAAGTAACTTGCCCAACACTGATTATAACTGCTGTTGTGACATGGTTATGATGTTTATTCTTGAATACGTTTGAAATGATTACGATAATTATGTCAGACTGTCTGGAGAGCTTGATTTATGATGTGATGTCATTTGCAGTCCGGCGTCGGACCGCACGGGCGGAAGAGGTTAAGTGTATCCAGTGGCGTCGCGTGGGTAAAATAACAGGGGAAGCCAAAAAAAATTATTAAAAAAAAAATTATTAAATATTTGTATTAATATATATATATATATTTTTTTTTTAGTCAAGCAGTCACCATGTACACTACAGTATGGCTCGGCGGCCAGTCAAACTTTCTTTTTATTTATTTAACAGATTGCAGAATGGGTACAATACAGTACGGCTCAATACACACAATTGTATAAGGGGATGCAGACCAGAGAAAGACGTTTGTCTTGTTTACATCAGGGTCATTAATACTGCTGGAGCATTGGTTCATTTTTGGTCCGATTTTTCCTTGCACGATTTTGCGCGCCGCGTGGGAGCAAATTTCGAGACACATATTCGGTTGCAAAAAGGTGTCCCACGGTCTCCTCTATGGCCGTGAATATTTTCACGCGGATCGGAATCACGGCGCGCCCGTGGGACACTTTTCCGTTTCGGCGAGTTTATTCCACGCTTTCTGTTTTCCTTTTCTAAGCATTTTCGGGGCTACATGTGAATGAGTAAAAGTTGCGGGACGCCCAGATGTTTTCACGATAGAAAGCTCGCGTGGATCCCATAATAGGCTCACTTAATACAGCGTTTTTAAAATCACGTGACATTTTCAGGGTCGCGAGCCGACCTTTTCCCCTCGTTTTCGATGATGGAAGTGATTTAGGAAAAGCTTCGGCACGCCGAGAGGTCCCCGTGGATTTAATCTCGCGAGGATCGGGGCAATATTCGGCCCGTGGGAACAGTTACGGGTTAATACAATGTTCAGAGTGCAGAGGGGAAAATATGCTGAGTGTCTTCCTCACAGCCCCGTTTTAAACTTTTAGGGTGTGGCAGTCAGCTCGAATCTGATTGGCTAGGATCGGATTTGGACTCTATAATGCTGGAAGCCTGGAGAAAGAGACCTACCCCCTGCCTCTCTCCTATACTAGCTGCAGTGAGCACAGTGAGTCTGACAGTGTGTTAGAGGGAGTGAGAAGGAGAAGAGGGAGACATTAAAAAAAAAAAAAAAAAAATTATAACACAGATGCACAGATGAAAAAGAATGTAAACTATATTACATTTTTTTCTTTTTTTTTCTTTTCATATTTCATATTTGATATTAATTCATATTTTAATATTAGGGAGGCATGGCTTCCGTTGGCTTCCATAAGGATTCGCCACTGAGCGTATCTATAGTGTATATAGATACTGGACTGTATAGGGCTGTGAAGCTATGCATCCCCCACCCTGTATCCCCCCCATGCTGCTTTGACACCTGAATTTCCCCAAGGGGATCAATAAAGGATTATCTTATCTTATCTTATCCTGGGAGTCTGGCCACCCCATCCGTGCAGCACCTTTTCACTTGCAGCAGCATTTCATCCTTGACCAGGTCTATGGTCTTCTATGCGAGCAGACAAATATCTAAGGACATGTCCAGACTAAACCGATTTCGGTCGTATCAGGCAAATGTTACAGGTACTAGGATGTGGCACCTATATGTTTACCTGAAACACAGGTTGCAGCTAGTCATGGACAAAAGGAGGCGCGGACATGATGTTACTGGGTCTGAATCCACTCGTTTGTTTATTACAACAGCATTAATTTAGTCATAATAATCTTCAATCAATCATTTTAACATCATTCAATAAATTATTTTTTTTGATATTTAAAGTTTTTAAATTTTCACAAGCAAGACAATACATAGACAATACATACAAGACAAACTAAGAAAAAAAAAAAAAAAAAAAGTAATAATAATAATAATAATAATAATAATAATAATAATAATAATAATAATAATAATAATAATAATAATAATAATAATAATAATAATAATAATAATAATAATAATAATAATAATAATAATAATAATAATAATAATAATAATAATAATAATAATAATAATAATAATAACAACAAGGGGGTGATGGGGGGGTGTTGCAGAGTGTTACAAAGGTTCAGTACACAAACATATTCCAAGTTTCAAGTTTCAAGTTTCTTTAATAGTTGTCATACAGAAGTACAGAATACTTTTGTACAAAATGCTTCTTACTGTTGCGCTCCAGAGACTGTGCATGACAAGATAAGTATGAAATAAGAACATAGTAAAAATTAGAAGTAAAAAAAGAGGTCACAGTGTTCAGTTTAGACATATGTACAATGTTCGTAGACGTAGTTACCATACAATATACAATACTGTGCAGTGTACTAATATACAATACTATATAGTGCAAGGCATAAATGGACGAGGTGCAGTTTAGGTACAATTCACAGTAGGTGTACGAGTTGTAGTGCAAATCCTTTATCAATAAATATAAAGTGTAAGTGTGTTTGTGTGATCTAAAGTGTGGAGAGTGGGTGCTGCAGTGTGTTGTTTGTTTGAGTGAGTGTGTGCGTGTGGGTGTGTGTGCTGTGTGCATTTGATGGTTGTTGCATAGTGATTATTGTTCGTTTAGCGATTATTGTTCGTTTAGCAGCCTGATGGCCTGGGGATAGAAGCTCCTTCTGAGTCTTTCTGTGCTCGCCTTAAGACTCCGGTATCGCTTGCCTGACGGCAGCAGTTCAAAGAGGCAGTTGTTCGGGTGGCTCGAGTCCTTAATAATTCTCTTAGCCTTCCCCTTGCACCGCTTGTTGTAAATGTTCTGGAGGGTGGGAAGCCCCCCTCTAATTGTGCGTTCAGCTGAACGTGTCACTCTTTGTAGTCTGCTACGGTCTTGTGCAGTGCTATTCCCAAACCAGGAGGTGATGTTGCCGGTCAGGATGCTCTCTATTGTACATGAGTAGAAGTTCCTAAGGATCTGACTTGGAACTTCCTTAGGCGCCTGAGGAAGTAGAGGCGTTGTCGTGCCTTCTTCACAACACTGTCAATGTGTGTGGTCCATGTCAAGTCCTCGGATATGTGGGCTCCGAGGTACTTGAAACTGTTCACTCTCTCAACTGGTGCCCCGTCGATGCTGAGGGGGCTGTAGTCCTTGACCCCCGACCTCCTGAAGTCCACAATCATCTCTTTTGTTTTGCTGACGTTCAGGGAGAGGCAGTTCTCCTGACACCACTGTGACAGGTTCTCTACCTCTTCCAGGTAGGCCCTTTCGTCGTTGGCAGAGATCAGGCCCACCACTACTGTGTCATCAGCAAATTTGATGATGGTGTTGTTGTTCCGCTGTGCTACGCAGTCATGTGTGTACAGGGAGTAGAGGAGGGGGCTCAGAACACAGCCCTGGGGGGCCCCTATGTTGAGCGTGATGGATGAGGAGGTGCAGTTGCCGGCTCTTACCACCTGGGGTCTGCCCGTCAGGAAGTCCAGGACCCACTGGCACAGGTCATAGTTCAAGCCCAGGTCCCTGAGCTTGGCTATGAGTTTGGAGGGGGTATTGAATGCTGAGCTGTAGTCGATGAACAGCATTCTCACATAGTTCCCCTGCCTCTTGTCCAGATGTGATGCTGCTGTGTGCAGCACATGGGCTATGGCGTCCTCCGTGGACCTGTTGGGGCGATATGCAAATTGCAGAGGGTCCAGGTTGATGGGGAGGGAGGAACAGATGTAGCCCTTCACTAGCTTCTCAAAGCACTTCATGGCTATGGAGGTGAGGGCTACAGGGCGGTAGTCGTTGAGGCAAGCGGGCGTAGATTTTTTGGGTACAGGGATGATGGTGGACTTCTTCAGACAGGTGGGGATGACGGCCTGTTCCAAGGACAGGTTGAAGATGTCAGTGAATACCGGGGCCAGTTGGTCGGCACAGACTTTTAGGACGCGGCCGGGGATGCCGTCCGGTCCTGCTGCCTTCCTGATATCCACTTTTTTAAAGATCCGTCTCACCTCATGCTCTGTTACCCTGAACACTGAGTCTCCATCAGCAGACCCCCCCCCCCCATTGCCGTGGTTTGTAGGCTGGTGTTGTTATTCACAGCCTCAAACCTCGCATAGAAGGAGTTGAGATCATTTGCTAAGGAGATGTCACTGTTCAGTTTGAGGGGGGTTCCTTTGTAGTCTGTCATTGTTCTGAGGCCCTGCCACATGCCTCTAGAGTCAGCCTGTTCAAACTGAAGTTCAACTTTATCCCTGTAACGTCGTTTGGCCTCTGACACAGTCCTCCTTACGTTGTATCGCGCCACCTTGTGGTCATTCATGTTGCCTGCCTCTAGGCCGTCGTTGTATGCTTTGGTGCGCTCTCTCAGAGCTTCACGGACGGATTTGTCTACCCAGGGTTTTTGATTTGGGTAAACTTTCATTTTGGTAGTGGGGATTGTTTCTTTCACCCTAGTACAAACATAGTCCAGCACTGTCTCCGTGTAGGCATTAATGTTATCTGTGTCGCGGAACACATTCCAGTCTGTGTTGTGAAACACTGACCGGATCGTATCCTCTGACGTCACATCCCATTTCTGCACCTCTCGCGAGACTACGGGAGTACTTTTAATTTTCTGTCTGTACTTCGGTGTAAGAAAAATTGATGCGTGATCTGACTTACCGAAGCCACTATCAGAATGAGCCTTGTAGCCACCTTTAAATTGCGTGTAACAGTGATCTAGGATGTTACCGCCTCTGGTGTTGCAAGTCACATGCTGATAGAAGTCGGGCAATACCTTTCTCAGATTGGCGCTATTGAAATCTCCCAGAACTAAAATGGCGGCGTTAACATTCGCCTCTTGGATTCTGTTTACCTCGTCGTGTAGTCTGGAGAGCGCAACCTTGTTGCTGGCTTCAGCTTGCGGTGGAATATACACTCCGACCAGGACGATCGCCGTTAACTCCCTCGGGAGGAAGAAAGGACAACACTTGATGGTTATATATTCCAGTTCTGGGGAGCAGTGGTTGGATAGTTCCTTCACGTTCGTTGGGTCACTCCAATTTTTGTTAAACATGAAGGCAATACCCCCTCCACGTTGTTTACCGGACTCTGATGATGACCGATCCTTTCTATGGATAAAGAAGTGATCCGCTGGTTGAATCGCGTGATCTGGAACCTCCGGCGTCAGCCATGTTTCGGTGAAGCAAAGGACATTGCAGTCCCTAACGTCTCTTTGATATTGAATCCTTGCTCGGATGTCATCCAGTTTATTGTCTATTGATTGTACATTGGCTAGCAATATACTGTGTTGCATGTGTTCTTCCATGTTGCCTGTCACCAGTTTCGGTGTATTCGTTAATATTGGCTGTGTTATCACGGAATACACTCCATTCTGTGCTTCCCAGCACTGCTTGGAGTGACTCCACTGACGTCACGGCCCAACGCTTAACCTCTCGCGAGACCACCGGCGTTCGCTTGAGACTCTGTTTGTACTTTGGCAAATTCAGGGGGTAATAGTGATCTAATAATGTTCAGGGGACCTTGAAGGCCATCGGGCCTATCACTCTCTTGAAGAGATAGAGCAGCCTGTTCCATTGATAACAAGTCCATGAAGTCCTTGCGCCAGTTCTCCAACTAAAATAAATTCTTATACATTAAATTACATAGTCATTATACATTTCTTCTTTCTTGTCATCAACTCAAATTCACACTTGTATCATTAATACATGTTCTACCCTTTTAGGATACCCTGGTTCACTTCAGTAGCATTGTCCTTTCAAAAGTAGTTATCCAGCATTATATACTGTACATTGTAATTAATTATGTCTTTATGCATATTTGGTGTCTTAAATATAAGCATGTGTTACTCTCAGTCTAGGCATATTGGAAGAGAACATCTTATCTGTCTTCTTTTAATAAAACACTGTCATTCTAATTGTCAAACAATTCCTTACATCATCAACAATAGCTATTAAACCTTTATTGTGGGTGACAATATTATCACAAGGAAAGATGAAATTACCTACCTGGGTTCCATCCTAGAGGCTAATCTTTCCTGTGACAAAATGGCATCCAATGTAATAAAAAAAGTCAACCAACGAACGCGATTCTTGTACCGGATCTCCTCTCTGGTAAACAAGAATACCCTGAAGACTCTAGCAGGAGCACTCATTCAAGGGTACTATGACTATGCTTGCACCCAGGGCCGCATGGGAGAAATGCGAGGCCCTGTGCGAGATTTAAACGCGAGCCCCCCCCCCCCCCCCCCCCCCCCCCCCCCCCCCCACCAAAAGGTAAAAAAAAGAAAAAAAAAATTATATATATATATATTTTTTTTTCATACATTCAACATATTCGTAAATAATAGCGCCGCCCCGAGGCTGGGCATGATACAGTCAACATATAGCAAGAGAGAGAGCGAGAGAGAGCTCCCGTTCTACAGTCAATATACAGTGTACAGAGAGAGACACATTGGAAAGAAATTGAAATGCTATTTGGCCCTAAACAGAGAGTACACAGTGGCAGAATACCTGAGCACTGTGACTGAAGATCCTTGACTAGGTACAGACTCAGCGAGCACAGCCTAGCCATCGAGAAAGGCCGTCATAGGCAGACTGTGTGTGTTAGAAAGAGAGAGAGAGAGAGCATGTGTGTTAGAGAGAGAGCATGTATGAGAGAGATAAGCAAAGATGACCCCCTAAAGGATATTCAACTTTTAATGAAAGAACAAAACAGAAGGAAAAGATAACTTCACAAAGGCAACATGAATATACATAGATCCAAAAGGACAAAGATCAACACTTAAATCCAAAGAGAAGAGGGTCTATACCAAGAGAAAACAAAGCAGCAAGGAGCCAATGGCCGACAGCTAAAGGCTAGCCAGGTAGGCTACTGACACCAGGCCACACACAGCTTTGGCCAACGGCCCAACGCTACCCAAGCTACACAAACGAACAAATGAATTCACACACAGCACATGTCGTATCTCCAAATGTTGTGAAGTAACATATGTTTTGCCTGGAAAAAAACATCGTTATTAACAAAACATTCGGGAGGGGAAGGAAGGAAGAGTGGGGTAATGTCATGACATTTTCATTAATCTTACCTGCACCAAGGAACGCAGGGCGAAAGGCCGCAACACAGGTCTCCACGTTGACGAAAGGCCTCTCGCTGTCGGGACAAAAATAAGCTATGGCCAGAGCCTTGTCATGGTGCAGGCCCGACTACATCTTCTGTCAAAGATGATGTCGTAGTCAGAGTGCCAGAACCCCCTGCTATTCTCACGGCTAATGTCAATGGTCGTAGCACAAGCTAACAGCTAACTCAAGGCTAACTGATAGCATCAAACGAACGTTCCCAGCCGAGCGCAACGTCGAAGCTAAACAGCTAACTGGCTAACAGTTAGCTCAACCAGGCTATCGCTAACCATTAGCTAACGCAGAAGCAAGCAATGCGGCTACATGACACCAGGCCATACACCGTTAGCTACTAAGCTACTAGTAGTACTACAACAGCTAGTCGGCCAGTTTAGCTCCAGAGAGAGAGAGAGAGAGAGAGAGAGAGCGATGTCCACGGCGGGAATAGAATAGAGTTAATAGAATAGGTTAAAAACTCACCAAACGTCCAAGAGGATGGAGACAACCGCGTGGAGTTGACGAAGTTCATCTGCCAAACGACCATCCTCTTCATCTTGGCTGCATGTCTCTAGGTTAGCTAACGCTAGTTAGCCTTTAGCTGAGCTAGCTACTAGCCGACATCATCATGGCTATATCCCGACTGCATCATGACAAGGCTCCGGCCATTTGTCCCGCCTTTCGTCAACGTTCCTTGGTGACCGACCGACTGATAATGACCGACCTCTTCGAGTTGGCTGGCATAACTAAGCATAATAGTCAAAAGCTGCACGCGCGAAATAGTCAAACGCAGCTGACTCACGCTGGCGTACTACACATGATGGAAGTAACCACTCCGCTCCCTTCGTTGAAACCAATAGTATGTCTGCTGCAGAGCCCCATAGCTCCCTTCGTTGAAACCAATAGTATGTCTGCTGCAGAGCCCCATAGCTCCCTTCGTTGAAACCAATAGTATGTCACTGCAGACCCAGGAACAAGTCAGACACATTCTACAAACGTGTCTAATGTGAAATATATAAGCATATAAGCAAAACTAGATTTTAGGTCTGTGATGAAAAAGGGCCTCGCGGGAAGGGGGGCCTCGCAAAAATAAAAAAATAAATAAAAAAAATTATAAAAAAAATAATAAATAAAAAAAAAAAAAAAATTATTTTTTTTTATTTTTTATTTTGCGAGGCCCCCCTTCCCGCGAGGCCCTGTGCGACCGCACTGCTCGCACACCCCCTGAGGCGGCCCTGCTTGCACCTCATGGTACCAAAGCACCTCAAAGGCACTAAAAAACTAATTACAAACATCTCAAAACAAGCTAGTCAGACTACTACTTGACCTGACTCCTAGAACCCACCTCACCCCTGCCCACTTTGACAACCTAGGATGGCTTAGAGTAGACGACAGAGTACAGCAACTTGCAATGGGCCTGGTCTACAAGATACACTACGCGACCAAGGTACCCATGTACATGTCAAAATACTTCCCAAAGGTCAGTGAATACCACGATCACAACACCAGAGGGAGCTCCACAAATCATGTAAAACCCAGATTCGGCTCAAACAAGGGACTAAACACGTTTCGCAATTATGCCACATCAATGTGGAACGCCCTGCCTAAAGCTGTAAAGGAATGTGAATCACTACCCACCTTCAAAAACACTCTAAAAAAACACCTACGTGAGACTGCAATTCGAAACTGGCCCCTACAAATGTCCTAACCTAGTTGTACAGTAAATGACCAAGTAAGGCTTTGTCAATATTCCAATGTACAGTGTAAAATGTGTGTGTCCCCCCTTCCCAACCCCCCCCCCCCCCCCCCCCCCCCACCTCCAATGTACAGCCCTCACCCAACCCACCCAACCCCACCCCACCCAACCAACCTCCTCCAATGTACAGTTTCTATGCCAAATGTATATACACTCCTTTTCTGGACACTTTTGTATCACAAACAGTACTGTATTTGCAAATCTGATATGTCATAAATGTATAGATGTAGCAGTACTGTCTATCTGTATGTCATGTATGTCATATATGTTATGATGAATTGAAAATGGGGGACCCTGATGTAAACAAGACGAAAGTCTTTCTCTGGTCTGCATCCCCTTAACAATTGTATGTATTGAGCTGTACTGTACTGTACCCATTCTGCAATCTGTTAATAAACTTTTCAATCAATCAATCAATCATCCGTTTATCATCAGTCTTATCCACTATTCTATAGTGCACAGGAATACCTCAACACCTCTGTGTCACTCATATTTGTGTTCCAGCTCAAGTTCGTTTGAACCTTTAATCAATGTGCATCGAAAGTGCATATATATATATATATATATGTATATGGCTGATCTCAGCCTTACTAGGAGTTGCTAAACAGTGACCATGGTGAAACCCAAAGGAATATATTTATATTTACATTTAAGGAGAGAGATAGAGATAGAAAGAGAAAGAGTGAGCGGGAGAGAGAGAGAGAGCGAGCGGGAGAGAGAGAGAGCGAGCGGGATAGAGAGAGAGAGAGAGAGAGAGCGAGATAGAGAGAGCGAGAGAGAGCGAAAGAGAGCGAGAGAGAGAGAGAGAGAGCACGAGGGACGGCTCAAGTACCTAGCTAACTTCTAGCTAGCGTGGGCTAATGCTAGTCCTTTAACACTTTGAGTGCCACGCCGGGTTTTCCTTTTTACCCCCTGAATGCCACCATCGGCGCCAATGTTAACGTTAATATCGCCTAATCTATGTTTTAAATTATGGCTATGTGTCTAATCTGCCCATTGCATTATCAAAGACTATTTTCCAGTCAGTGCTGTCAAGGCAGATTGTTTTTTTATCGCGTCATTTCCGTTTCAGAGCATTTAGAAAAGCACCCGTTTTCAGATAAAAACAGCCCATTCTGGACCATTCTATGAAAATCGTCTATGAATCGTTTTCAAATAAACGCTAGATGATCAATATTATACGTGCACGCAAGCACATTCGGGCCGCGCACGGATAATCGTCGCGTTGATTTCCTCTCTGACTTTTACAGTGAAACCGAAAGAGTCCATTTCACAAAACAGCCTATAACTTCATCAAAATTAGTCTGATTATCCTAACACTGATAACATAGAGTCCTTACCTGACATCAGATGGTATCCAACTGGTATATTCCAATTCCTGATCACCATTCGAAAAAATCGATAAGTGTATAGATCCAACGCGATACAGTAGAACTCCATGATCAGCGGGCCTCAGAGGATCCAGAATGAACTCTGGTAACCCCGGCTGGATCAGTGGACTGGAAAATGTGGAGTACCGGATTTTTTTTCCCATCCATTTTCATTGAGTCCATTCCAAAATCCCTTATGTCATCTGAAAGACGATAGGGGGTGCTTTTTTACACATATAATCTCCGGCGGTGCTCGTGTATACTCGGGTAGGCTCGCGTGATGCAATATGATTTCAGATCGCAATTTAAAAAATAAATAAATAAAATCCAAGAAATCTTGTGAGTGGCTTTCAACCACATAAAAATAAACCCGAGATATCTCGTGTGTGGCAGTTAAAGTGTTAAAGCAGGGGTTCTCAACCTTTCTGCTGCCAAGGCACCCATGTGTTCAATCAAATATTCCAGGGCACCCCTACATACGATAAAGACTTTTCCCAGTCCTGTCTTTTTTGCTACAATGATGACAAAAGTGCTTGCTTTCAAAATAATGTTTATTTAAGAAACCGGGAAACACATTTGTGTGTATATGCCTATATAATGCATTATTAACAGGTGTTTCAGGTCTAAATGGCTTAGTACTGTTGACATTACACTGTTTGTAGTAGTAAATCAAATAGCATATTTCTTTAAATAAAATTACAGAAAATTATCACTAAAGTGCTATCTGTTGCAGCTGCACACTTTTCCATAAAAATAGCATATTTGGATAAGTGTGACCATTTCTCAAAAACTGAAAATCATGTATTTTTTTTTAAATACAGAAAAGGATCACTAAAGTGCTATCTGTTGCAGCTGCACACTTTTCCATAAAAATGCCATATTTGGATAAGTTTGACCATTTCTCAAAAACAGAAAATCATGTATTTTTTTTAAATACAGAAAAGGATGACCAAGTTACCATTTCTCAAAAAATATAAATAAATACAGAAAATAAGCACTCGTTCACTCAGTGGACATTTCTAGCTCAATGCGAGGTCTGCTGCTGCTGGCTAATAATACGGTCAATACGTGGGGAGATCTTTGACAAGGCAACACGCATGTCATCCTCAAGGCTCAACTTGGCCCTATATTTTGTCATGGATGAAAAGCCAGCTTCACACAGATATGTGGTGCTGAATGGTATCAACACCTTAACTGCTGCATCATGAGATACTTGGTACTCAGCACCACACTCTGAAACTAGCTCTCCAGGTGGTATCAGATGAGATTTCAATGAGTTCTTCCAAGAGTTTGGATGGAGATGTGTCAGGAAGCTTTGTCTCAATGTTGTCTGTAAAGGTTTTTTTTATCCAGAGTAACTTGGTGATCCTTTTCTGTGTTTTATTAAATAATGATTTTCAGATTTTGAGAAATGATCAAACTTATCCAAATATGGTATTTTCATGGAAAACAGTGCAGCTGCAACAGATAGCACTTTAGTGATAATTTTCTGTAATCCAAAAAAAAAATTAATCTCAAGGCACCCCTGGCAGCTCCCTGTTGAGAACCGCTGCTTTAAACCATCTTTTAACACTTATACCAAATATGTCAATATTCATTTACCAAACAGCATTTCAACTCAAACAGTACATATTTCCCAAACATAACCTTTATAACCCACTTGGAGATACTTACTGTAGCTCCGACACTTTAATGATTAATGGGGAATTGTATTTCAACACTTTATTTAACGTGCCACGAGACACGGCGTCATCAATTGACGGTCAACTTCTAAACCACTCTTTACTCGTCGTCTTAAACTTCTTAAACTTGACTCAAACATAACCTCATTGGGCTCTCGACATTGCATGTATCATTGTTAACCTTTATGTGTGTTTTGTAATGTATCACCCACCTGAAACACAGGTTGCCGTTAGTCATGGACAAAAGGAGGCGCGGACATGATGTTACTGGGTCTGAATCCTCTCGTTTGTGAGGATCAGCTCGCCTCGTGCACCCCTAGGCAGCAGAGTACTGTCTCCTAGAAGGCGAAGTTACTGAACACAAGTCCTATACTGCCACCTATTGACCAAGTTATATTAATGTTGTCCATTAAGTATATGACTGTTCTACCATATTTCTAATGGAGGTGATACTGTACAAGTATGTTCACAACGTTTTGACCCATAATCAAATGATATTAACGTGATACCACTTCTAGTGGGCATCACACAAAGTATTTGATCGTTTGCACCTTTCATCCACACGGAACTGCGTCCTGGCAGCCTGAAGACGCTACTTTCTGAGACCGGCTTCCAGAGTGTGCAATTCTGAAGATGCCCCCCTTGCATCACCATCTTTACAAGCGAAACGCGTCTTCTCCTGAACCGATGACGCAATAGCCCACCTCTCCCTTACCCCGCGTGTGAAAACATCACAACAACAATGGCATGTACAGAGTAGTTGCGTTCGTGTTACAGAAGCTATTGAGCTTGATTGGGCTTTTACAGCTAAATGTACTGCGCCTGTACTACGACCTCGATCGACCGGTAGATCGCGCGCTGGTTTCAAGTAGACCGTGAGATTATTTAGGTAGGTGACAGTGCATTAAAAAAAAATCAAAAAAATATCAAGCGAAAATCCGCGAGCCCAACTCAGATGGAGTTTTCCACCTGGCCGCTGTGTGTATTTGCCATGTCTCGCCCTGCATCAGTATTCCAATACACATCTCATACATCAGCGCAGGCCACGTCTGGTCTTTTGTGAGTCAGAGGAGCGCAAAGTGCCGTGACGCACATGCGCGAGCGTGCGTGACAGCCATGCGCAGGTATATCGACCGTCTGGTCTTTTGTGAGTCAATGTGTACTCAGATATTTGTGATCGACACTGTCTCGTAACTAAAGCACTTCCAGGGGGGGTGGGGGGGGGGGGGGGGGACTTTCCAGGCCAAGCATATAAAGCTGATTTGATTAATTTAACCTGGACACTCGCAACTATGGTTTTAGAGCAGAGAAAACTGTGCTGAAAACGGCAACAACCGTCAACATGCTTTGTTTATTGTTGCCAATTGGATCACAAAGACTGGGAAACCCCACACACTTGCAGAGAGCTTTTGGTTGCCCTGTACTGTGGTTTCTGTCCTTTGTGGACAAAGTGTTGCAGAGCAGCTCCATACAATACCGCTGTCAGCTGACACTATTTCAAGAAGAATTGACTGCATGTCGGACGATGTTAAGAGCCAAGTTGTGGAAAAACGTAAGCAGAGCCCGTATTTAATTATTTGAAGCCCATCATCTGTAGCCACATAGAAGGGCTCATTGATCAATTTCGGAATTATTTCCCTGAAAGAAAGAGCATGGACAATTTGAACAACTGGATCCAAGATCCGTTCATTGCGCATGGCGCTCGCAACATGCCTCCCTCTGTCTGAGCAGGAGGCGTTGATCGATCTTTCGTGTGACGAGCTACTGAAAGTCAAGTTCACTGGACAGGCCCTCGCAAAGTTCTGGATATCCGACTACCTAGTGCTGTGTAATGCTGCGCTGAAAAAGCTTGTCCTGTTTGCGTCATCATACCTCTGTGAAGCGGGATTCTCGGCTCTGACATTAATACAAAATAAATACAGATCTCACCTCAGAGTAGAAGCGGATCTGCGCCTCTTTCTCAGCACAACGCAGCCACGTATCATCAAACTATGTTCAAATGTACAAGCACACCCTTCCCATTAAGTCTCGTTTTTGTTCATTCTTGAAAAGCGCATGTGAACGCATAAAAAATTGCTAAATATGCCTTGATCGTTTTATAAATGTGTGTATACAGAAACAATTCCGTTTGATAATATTCATTCATTTCATTAATAACATTCTTGTCATTCTTGTAATTCCTACACTACACCATTAATGATATATAAAATATCATAATATACCCATTCAATATGCACATGACAGAAAATATTATATGCCATATAATATTTTCTGTCATGTGCATATTGAATGGGTATTATTAATCTACTATTACTACTAATACTAGCCGAGAGTAGGTCAAATTTGGGCTGGTAGCTCTCGGCTAGGTAGCAAATTAAAAAGTAGATCTTGGTTCAAAAAAGGTTGGGCACGGGGCGGCTAAATGGCGCAGTGGGCAAGGCGCAGGATATGCTGGGTTCGAGCCCAGCTCTCGGCGTTGCTTCCGGCTTGGCTGGTCATTCATACTAATACAATTGGCAGTATTAGGGGGTGGGAAAGCCGGTGGGTGGGGATCGGACGTTGTGGACAGTGACTCAGTGGCGGCCCGTGGGTGCTTCGCCACTAGGGGCGCTATACCAAACATTTTGCAAACATGTACAGTACCACGCAACAGACTCATGGCAAGACGTGAGCGATTCGACTCACGCTCACGGCAATGAATCGGCTCTTATGAACGAGTCGCTCAGCTGTTACTACAACAACACACAACCAGTCAAATAAAGTATAGTCTAGACTCTAATTCACAACTTGAAACACAATATATAAATAGAAAAGTTAGAAACAAAACTCGCCCCGTCTCCAAACACAGGCAGATCTCTCCCTCTCTCCTTCTCTCTCTCACACACAGCGCGACGTGGAATCGATTCGTTACACAATCAGACCTATTATATACCAAGAATAACTTCAGTATGAGTACAGGGCTGTACACATATTTTGCATATTGTTAAACGAGCCAAGGCTAGCTATTAAACTATCGATATTAATCGAAAATCTGGGACCCTGATGTAAACAAGACAAACGTCTTTCTCTGGTCTGCATCCCCTTAACAATTGTGTGTATTGAGCCGTACTGTATTGAACCCATATTCGGCAATCTGTTAATAAAGTTCTCATTCATTCATTCATTCAAACATAGACGATATTGAAGAAGCCATAATCCACGTATTTTCAATCCAAACGCGAGAGAGAGAGAGAGAGAGAGAGAGAGAGAGAGAGAGAGATAGAGAGAGAGAGAGAGAGAGAGAGAGACTCACTGTTTAGTTGACACGTCCAGGGCAGACAGGAGGGCTTGCCTTGATAAAGTAGTGTATCACTGTTGATGTATTCCAGACCACTGTCCACTGTGTCCAGACTGCATCCGCCATATAGCTTGTTAGCCAAGTGTTAGCTTGTTAGCAGCACCACACAACAGTCACAAGTACTTCATTCCTTTGTCCATTTCCGCTCGAACAGACTGCAAACTACCTGGCGTTCTATCGCCATGCTCTAAGACAAACTCTAACCTTAACCAACTTTGAAAGAGTGCCTAAGCTTAACAGTCTAAAGAACTTGCAGTCACGGCACGCTCTAAGACAAACAACCTAGGACCAACCTAGGAACCAACCTAGGTATAAGCTAGAATTGGAACATTAGAAATTGGATTCGGCCAATCAGAGATCGTCTCTGTGAAGTTCTGCTACGGAAAAAAATACTGGCGTCGGCCAATCAGAGAGCGTCTCCGCGAAATGCGGCTACAGAAATTCTTGGCGCTACTGGCTAGACCGCTTCAAATCGCGCCCGGATTCCAACATAATAGTCATATTTCAATGCACAACGCGTTATGCACTGATTGGCTGTGACGGATACAGCGATCAAACTGTGACGCGCACTCAGAGCGCTATCGCGTCTAGCCCGGGCCGAGAAATACGAAAAAATAAAAAAAATAAAAAAAACGTGATGTCACTTCCTGCTCAGGAAAACGAGTGTTTTTTTATTTGAGATAATAACGTTATATTGTGCATTGGAAATACAAACATACTTAAAATGAGTAAATATTATTCATTTTAAACATGTTTATATTATTTATAGGGCTATAAAACAAAAAACTAAAAAGTTTTATTTTCTTCTTCTGTGATTTAACAGCAGGTGGGTCGGCGCCCTTGCGCCCCTAGTGGCAGAGCCGCCACTGCAGTGACTCCTACAGGTCGGTTGGTGCGCCTGTACAGCAGAATCAGGAAGTATCGGGGGCAGCGTGAGCCTCCCACGTGTTACTCCTCGCCACTGAGAGATCGCGCTGTGCAGGTGAAAAGATGCGACGGCTGCCTCCTCGTGTGGAGGGGACACGTGATGCAAGGCTTCGTCCACATTGCAGCCGACCAGTGGGAAGCATGGTCTAGCAACGTTCGAGACAGGGGAGGGAAGAATTGGATAATACGAAATTGGGATGGGAGAAAAAGTAGATAAAAAAATAAAAGGGTTGGGCACCCCTGATATACAGCTTTGAGCGTTTGCTCTCTCCTGCCGATTAAAATCAGCAGTTCTTCCTCCTCCTCGTGTAGCTGCTTGCGCCACGGTGTGTGTCTCTGAAAACTAGCATCGGCTCAAAAGCACAGAACCGGACACACAAGTTATCGAAAACAACAACGACAACACTTCCGGTCAGGGGTTTTCAAAATAAAAGAGCGACGTCTAAAACAGGAAAGACATTTCTTTAGTAAATTTGTGGCACGCACTTAAAAAAAATAAACGTATCGTTTTTACGGAAACCTTTTTTTAAAATGAAAACTAAATGAAAACGAAAAAGATCAAAATTGTTTTAGTCTGGACAAGGCCTAAATCATTCAACCTAAACAGAGGTGCCAGACAAGGATGTCCATTATCACCACTACATGTTTCACTTTTCATTGAACCACTAACATTAGCCATTAGATAGAACAACAGCATTTCAGGCATTCAAATCAATACTCTCTTCAAGTGCATTTTGCTCTGCTGCTTACCGTTGTTGCTTGTCTGCGGCTCACCAACACTGTCCATATTAGCTGCTGTTGCGTGTGTATTGAAGTGGCTCCTAAGAACAGTAGTTCGCTTTTGCGGATGTGAGTGGCGGCTTTCTCCAGTCCTAGCTCAGTGTCTATTTGAAGATGCTCAGACAATATTTTGTCTCTCAAGCCCACAACTAACCTGTCATGTATCAACTCACTGTGTATTTCTCCATAGCCACGCCCACAACTAACCTGTCATGTATCAACTCATTGTGTAGTTCTCCATAGCCACGCCCACAACTAACCCGTCATGTATCAACTCACTGTAGTTCTCCATAGCCACAATATTCTGACAAACAATAAAGCGCTGTGATGAAACTATCCACAGACTCTCCCCCTAACTTGTCTCTGGTGGAATTTGGCTAATTTGAAAATCACATTTCTCCAAACTACAAAGTGTGCTTCCTGTCTAATAATAAATAATAATAATACATCTAATTTATATAGCGCCTTTCAAGAAACCTAAGGTCGCTTCACAAGCCAAGAGGGCTAGGGAAAAGGGGCAATAGGGGTAAGGGGGGTGATGAGGGGGCAGGTAGAGGGATAATGAAACCTAAATCTAATCTAAACTAACTAGTGGGGAAAGCCTTAGTGAAAAGGTGCGTCTTGAGAGCTGTTTTGAAAGTGTCCAGGGTTGGGGCATTGCAGATTTTGGGAGGGGATGGAGAGGAGACCCAGATCAGAAGATCGTAGGTTCCAGGATGGAGTGTGCTGGTGGAGGAGATCAGACAGGTATCAGGGGGCGAGGGCATAGCTTTGACTGTGCCTGTACTCACTCATCTACTCCACTGTAAGGCCAAGTGATGTTGCCAGGTCCACAACAGCATAGTATAGTTCACTTGGTTTTGATCTGCCTGTAATTCCAGACCAGATGCTATTGTTGTGGATGTACCGGAGCAATCATTCCCTGGTCGATAGTTGAGTTACAAATGTATTAGGTCAAATACACAGGAGATTGGTTTCAGAAGACCGGACCGGAGTTCCTGGCCTGGCCTGGACTGAGACCCGGAAGTGGCTCCAAGAATAGAGTTGTACGTGGATATATTTACACATTACAAAAGGGGTGTGGTTAGGTGACCAGGTAGGAAGGAGATAGGAGGATGAGACATGGGGTCAAAGGGAGGGGCTGGTGAAGGAGGGAGGAGGGTGAACTGTAGACGGGATGTCAAGGTGAGAGATTGGAGGGGGGCTGGGGATTGGATGGAGGGAGGCGTGGTGAGACACAAAGGAATGGCTATAAGGTGGAGTTTATTGGAGGGGAGAGGCCAGACAGACGTCTACCACACTATCCTGAACCTCTCAAACCTTCTGATCCACCTGGGCCGGATGTCTACCACACTATCCTGAACCTCTCAAACCTGCTGATCCACTTGGGCCGGATGTCTACCACACTATCCTGAACCTCTCAAACATTCTAATCCACTTGGACCACTCCTTTGGCTTTGGGAAATTTAAGCTGGGTGGTGGAGGGACTTCTGGTGGATGAATCTCCTTTTCTCCACCATGAATTAAGTATTCTGACACCATGTCATGTTAGGATGGCAAGTGAAAAAAGTAGTAGAACGCGCTCACCTCACTAGACTTGACACTGGGTGCTGTAACCTCTAATATCATACATAAAAATAGGGAAACAATGTCCAGGCAGATGCAAGCCATTCTGAAGAAGGTGTGTTCACACCGAAACGTCATGATTACAGGCTGCCAATAAATTTGGAAAAACCTGGACTGCGTGCCTTGACATTGTTTCCTTATTTTTATGTTAGGATGGCAAGAAAGGACTTTAGAAGTTAAAATCTCATGACCACGTGCCTCGTGTTCCAAAACCTTCCTACAGGATGCTATCCGTTTCTATCCACTGTGGCAGTGATGTACCGTAACACTACACCGTCTGTCTGATGAACAGTGGGAATCGCCAGAGACCTCACGATACGATACTATCGCGATACTTGCGTTACGATATGATACTATCGCGATACTAAATATATCGTGATACGCTGAAAATATTGCTTTTTTATTTTTGTTTTTTTATCAAATTTAATTTATTACCTTTTTTCAACTGCAAAGTAAAACTTTGTCAACATGTTTTATCTAATAAAATAAAGTTCAGTCTGTTCATCTCACTTCAATAATTTTTATTGCAGAACATGGTATTTTCTCAAGCTGACAGATGTAAACACTGTAATCTGTGTTGCATGTACCTGACAAACTGAACTGTTTGTATTACAGTCATATTCCATGTGTGTGTGGACTACTGTACTATTACAGGTATTGAAATTAACAATGCAACTTCCTTATACAAAAGAAAAAAAGAAAATACATACATATCTAGCCCCATGAATCTGACAATATCGTCCAGGACTTCTTTCAGAGTGTCGGCCGTGTGGTCAGAGTGCAGTACTGAGCATCCTACGCACCAGGACTACATTTCCCAGGATGTTGTGAAGAACTGGACTGTTACAGCCATAGACCACTACACTTCCGCATTACATTGAAATCGGGGAGCAGATTGCGGGGGGAGCAAATTAATGAATGTGGATGAGAGCCGTGATGTAAGTTGTTGCAGATACGGCTGTGGGGGTGCTAGAGACATGATCGAATAGACTTTTATACGCCTCAATCTCCTGAACACGGCGCGACCCATTCCTAATCGATCAGAACTAAATCGGCAGAGAAAAAGCCCATTTTAAAGCACCTATTCCCCATGCACATGCGCAGATTGCCCACGGAGTCTGGACGACACGAGATGATGCACGAATGAATGTGGACTGTTCCATCAGAGGGGGGAGCTTCGGTGGCCAGTGTCCTTTCAGCCGAACAGGATAATGAAAAAATTATCCCACTAAATGGCCAGACACGTCTTATGGCGACATCTACAATTACCTCATTGAGTCTCCAGGTAGACTAATGTTTATATTTAAGTGCACTGGTCTGTAGCCACTCACATTACCACCGAAGCTCCCCCCTCTGATGGAACAGTCAACATTCATTCGTGCGTCATCTCGCGTCGTCCAGACTCCGTGGGCAATCTGCGCATGTGCATGGGGAATAGGTGCTTTAAAATGGGCTTTTTCTCTGCCGATTTAGTTCTGATCGATTAGGAATGGGTTGCGCCGTGTTCAGGAGATTGAAGCACATAAAAGTCTATTCGATCATGTCTCTAGCACCCCCACAGCCGTATCTGCAACAACTTACATCACGGCTCTCATCCACATTCATTCATATGCACCCCCTGCTATCTCCTCCCCGATTTCAGAATCCCGGAAGTGTTGCGGTGGTCTATGCACTGCACATGTTCTGATTGTCCAGAGATCTGTAGTACATGACAAGAATAGCTTTAGTGCCAACTGTGCAGTGATTATAGATATTATCTCATTATAGATTTGGGAAATTTCATTGATTTTATTTTTATTTATTTTTTCTCCGCCTGATTTTCTATTTTTTCTCCCCATCCCAATTTGGTCGTTATGCCAATTTCCCCCCTCCCCTACCTGGTTATTGTGCGCATGTTCCTCCTACTAGTTGGTACAAGGGAACCCTGAAGACCACCACATGCTTCCTCCAGGCTCCGACACATGTGGAGACAGCCAGTGGCTCTCTTCTCACCTGGCAGCGAGGACTCTCATTGGTGAAGTGTAATGCGTGGGAGGTCACGCTGCCTTCACTATTTCCTGCCTTTCGCTGAGCAGGCGCCCAGACCTGACCTGTAGGCGTCGCTGTCCACAACGCCAGATTACCCCCCACGACTTCCCTCCCCCTAACTCAGCCAAACGAGTTAGTATGATTGTTACGTGCCCCCGTGGGGAGACGCAACACTAGGCCACAGACAGGATAGGTGAGGATGCAGTGACACAAAACACCATAGACGGATTGTAAAATAACAATATTTATTTTACACAAATGAGATCAGCAACACAGAGAGCAAAGAGGACCTACCAGTGAGCACCAAATAATATCAAAATGAAACAAAAGCCCCCCCCCCCTTTACAGGCGCGGACGCCCCAAAGTACAGGAGGTGGTGCTCACTCTAAGCTGGTGTCTTTAACAGTAGTTCTCCTACGTGATGCAGATGTAGACCCCAGGGTATCTTTCTGCCCTCAATGTCCCTGTGTGCGAAACAAAAGGTTAGAAACAAGAACACAATCACCATAGGCTGGGTGACAAACAAATATACAAAGGATTAGTACAGAAATGTACAACAACACAAAAAGATACAATGCTATATAGACCAATGGCCCAAATAACTAGAGCTTTGACCAGCTCTCACACACAATGAGCTCACACAGAGCTTTGACTAGCTCTCACACACAATGAGCTCACACAGAGCTTTGATTAGCTCTCACACACAATGAGCTCCAATTAAGCTTTTACCAGCTCTGACACAAATGTACCCTATACAGCTCTATTACCAAAAGCCACAAAAGAGAGTGTGTAACAAAGAGTGTGTACAAAGACACCAAGAGCTCTACTTTACCACATCAATGAACCAGAGAGCTCTACCTACAAAAGCACAGAGACATAGTTACCACCAACACAGACCAAACGAACCAGGGAGCTAACTAACACTGAAACACAAGGGGTATTATGAAGGGAGTGGATGTTGATTGCTGAACGAGTCTCAGCTGCCGCTGCACCGGGGTGAGTGGGTGATTGACCAGCTGCTGCTGCTGCAACTGGGAACCTGGGGATATGTAGACACAAGAGGGAGACAAGACAACAACAAACAAAACATGCCTATATACACAACAGATTACATACATTACTCCCATATATATATACATAAGGACACAGTCCGTAACAATGATGATCGGCCCAAGCCGCATGGCAATGCTGACACCGGGAGTCGAGACCGCAGCCTCTTGCATTGGTGACGAGCGCAATCTCCGCTACGCCGTCTGATCGCCGGATTTGAGGGTTTTGATTCAGTTAGTATACAAGGTTGCTGAACAAAGCTTTCTGAACTGTACTGTATATACTGGCACTTTGTCCATACAGATGTACTCTGCTACTGCCTTCTTGAGCCTTGTAGTGTCTTTGGACTATTTTGGGTACTTATTATGCATAAAGAAAGTCGGGGAGAGTCACTCTCTCTGAGGCACTAGACTTCTGTGGTTGGAAAACAAAATAGGTCAGAAAAATGTGTAGTTTGAGATATCAGCCATAGTTTGAGAAAGATACCACATCTATAACACATGTTAGAGACTGATTAGATGTATCATAATCTAGGTTATGGAATAATATAGGCTAATGTTTCAAAATACGAGTTCCAGTTCTTATACATTATGTATGAAACAATGGCCAACAACATGTCTGTCTTTGAATTCCTTAAAGGTTGGGATGTTTTGCAGAGTTGGACGCGTTGCCTTCCTTTGCAGAACACACTTCATAGCGCTTGCCCACCAGTGCTCTGTGTCTCTGGGGCCTTTTTCATCTGCCATCTGCTTTGAAGTCGATATAATGCCATATTTCACTCCAGGCCCTGCTTGTCAACAAGCTTAGATGGTGCTGATGCAATCACTTCTTCTCTGAAAGAAAACTAGTAGCCACTAAACGAAACGAGAATGGTCAGAGTTTCACTGATGCTCTCAAACAAAGTCTCACCCCCTCTCACTGTCATCGTTACACAAATGCCTGTTAACTAGATTAAATTGTCATTTGCATAATAACGTTTTCAGTACCAGTGTACTGTGCAACACTAATACAGTGCTGTATGTGGATGTAGTATGGCAGTAGATAAGTATGGATACTAGTATAGGCAACAGAGTCAGAGTTTATACGGTATAGGTTGAGTATGGCAACAGAGTTCAGAGTTTATATAGTATGCTAGCTTCTATGTGATATTGCGGTTAAATTAATTGTAAGATTAGGGTTGGGTTCAGGTTATGGTTCAATTATGATTATGGGTTAAGATTTAAGGGGCCGGGTTACAGTTCACCAGTTCACAATCACCAATTCATAGGGAATTTTACAAAAAGTTGGCACTCATGAGAATACTGTACCTGGCCAGTTACATCAGTAGCCTATATGGTGACAGATTTTAGGAAGATGGCCTATTCAAAAAGAAGAAAGGTTGATACAAATAATATGACAAATATGATTTCAATTCCCAAGCAACCAGTCCATGCTCAGAGTCCATAGCACACATAGATTTATATGAGGTTCAAATTACCCTCACAAAAACCACATTGCAGTGTCTATTCAAGATCCCCACCGTATACAGCTCTAAGCTGACCTGTTTGTTTACTTCTAGTCACTTCACAGCTATGACAGGCAGTGATATTCAAATAGGCAAAACAGTTTGTGGGCAATTTGTTTTATAAAAAAAGACTCCTAATTATTGTTTGTGCTTAAGGCCAATTTCCTTCCACACAAAGCAGTGGAAAACCATCTGAAGTCTGTTGTTATTAACGACACTGTGATGAAATTACATTCATTCCCTGCATTCATTAGCGTCAGTGGGGTTCTTTAAGTGTTACTTTCTGCCTTTGCTCCCCTCTCTATCTCTCTCTCGATATCATGCCCCCCACCTCCCGGACTCAATCTCCCTCTCTCTCTCTCTCTCTCTCTCTCTCTCTCTCTCTCTCTCTCTCTCTCTCTCTCTCTCTCTCTCTCTCTCTCTCTCTCTCTCTCTCTCTCTCCTCTCTCTCTCTCTCTCTCTCTCTCTATCTCCCTCTCTATCTCTCTATCTCTCTCTCTCTCTCTCTCTCTCTCTCTCTCTCTCTCTCTCTCTCTCTCTCTCTCTCTCTCTCTCTCTCTCTCTCTCTCCTCTCTCTCTATCTATCTTCTCTCCCTCTCTCTATCTCTCTCTCTCTCTCTCTCTCTCTCTCTCTCTCCTCTCTCTCTCTCTCTCTCTCTCTCTTCTCATGCCTGAACGAAAAGCCCAAAAAGTGTGTTTAATTTCCTGGTCCCTCTCTTGTTCCCCTGTCTCTCCTGTGATGCCCGGAGCTGCATTGGCATTATCTGTGGTTGCAGTTGTGCCGAGGCACAAGAAAATGCACTCTCCCTTCTCCCTCCATTCATCTCCCCCCTTTTCTCGTCGCCCTGCGTGGAGAGAAAGCAATTAAAAGCGAGTCTGCTAGATTGTCTGTTTGTGTCGTCTCAGAGCAGGTTCCCGGGCTGTTGTGACAATATAGCCGGATCATTACCCAGAATCTTCGTTATTCCCTCGCCTGGCGCTCAGTATGCAGATGAGGCGTTTTGAGTGATGTTGCACGTGTCCTCTTTACACACTTGGCAGGACGGGGAGCAATCTTTCCTTATCTTAAAACCACTGCATTTGCTTTAGTTACAAATCTTTGCTAATATATTTTCTTTTCTCTTTTTCTTTTTCTCTTTCTCTTTCTCTCTCTCTATCTATCTCTCTCTCTCACTCTTTCTCTCTCTCTCGATCTCTCTCTCTCCATCTTTCTTTCCGGCAGTGTTTCCATTGTGCTGGTATTCTTTAGACTTTAATCAAGCACACTCAAAGCAACGTAGTATCTCAGCTTTACAAATCGCCTATTCAACCGCTGTTGGAATGTCATTCCTCAACACGCACCTGAAATTGTCACCCGGTCGCTTTTTGAAGGAACGTCGGGTGCATATTGTGATGGAAAACAGGGGTTCTTTAGAATAAATCATATACGCAGCTGAAGATGTCCAGGGTTGCCTACACGGTTTTAGCTATTAGGCTAATGTGTATGCACAAATACACATTAATAATCTAAATAAATAAATACCCTGTCATTAAATTATGCACGCATGTTCAATTGCGATGATGTTTGCCACTACATCAGTGGATGTATTAGGAATCTTAAAGTAATTTGCCAGGCATGCTCCCTGCCTCTATGACCTAAGAATTATCTGTTAGTAGAATGTGTCTAGTAATTGACAAGGCATTTCCACTAGACCATCGCTTATTTATTAGTCCGTCTGCTACAGTGAGTGTTAGTCCTCTACTTGACTATTAAGGAGGCACTTATACTCGATGTGGACATACTAATGTATTTCCATTTTTTCATTTACCTGTTCCCTGCCTAGTGTAAATTATGGGCTTACAAATATCATTATTGGGTGCCAATGAGCCTTTATAACTGGCCTTAATGGGACCATGCCTTGCTGATAAATTACCTGATGAGAAAATAATAATAATAATACTAATAATGGATTTGTATGCCATTATCATTATCAGATACAGTACCTAGTGTATATTGCAGTAACACCCTCATTCTATGAATGGCAGTGGAAAGGCATTTATCAGGTTCAAGAAAGAACTGCCCTTCAAACTCCATTACGTTACTAATGGTCCAATTCACTGATCGATGGCCGGGCCACTAGATCTCAAGTGAAAGGAAGAACACTCAAAGATGCAGTATTTCTGATAAAGTACAGGGTTGACTGTACCTCTGCCTTCAATATCCTGTACCTCAGCCATCAATATTATGTACCTCAGACGTAAATATCCTGTAATCATTGTTAAACAATTGCTATTCAACCAATGAGTGTCAATCATGATAACGCCATCAATGTCCAGTAACCAGTACAATAGCTACATGAATTAGCCTTCTATAGGCTGTGATGAAAGACATTTGGAATGACAATGGATCCATGATCCATGAGATCAAATACCATTATACCACAATATAGTTCTGAGCTATGTATTACCAGTGAGATTTCAAAAACAGTTATATGGATTTGAGTGACTCATGACGCCATTACGCATTTAGTGGTGGAGCTTTATCACATGAGGGCCCACCTCCAGCTGTTGGTTGCATGGTTTACAGCAGGGCTCAGGGACTTTCTGTTTTCATTTAGAGTTTAGAGTCTAGACTATGTGCCCATGCTAGCTAGCTAACAACATTATCCTCACCCATATCCAATTGTGCAGTGACAGACTGTAAATAATCAACATGGTCTCATCAGAAAATGTAAATAAAGTACTAATCTCGACCACAGGAAAAAAGGTACTTAATGTACGTTATGGTATAGCCATATGTAATATATTTTCGTTTCATATCGGTGAAAGTCCCCCCCCCCAAAAAACAGCACTCACAGACCTTACAGTCATGCTCAACAATGCTTGTGGTGGGGGGCTAGTGCACTCACCACTAGACCAAGCTACCCACCCTGATACATAATGTACATTAAGTACCTTTTTCCTGTGGTTGGTTATTTACGTATTTTAAGTGAGATTGGGCTGACATTTTGTACAACTTATGTACAACTAAAACAAGAAATGCTAAATCAAACTATTTCAAAGATTGTTTAAGCAATGATTTTAGCAATCCAAAACAGTTTTGGAAGATAATCAACAGTATAACTAAGAAGTCAACTATAAGTATCACTCATATTAGAATAAATAATATGTTGTCAATGATCCCTCATCAATTGCACTTGCCTTTAATCAGCACTTTAATTCTGTCTGCAGACAAAATTTGTATGACTATTCCTACTCTGATGTGCCTCTTAATAACAACAGATGTGATAGCTCCTTCTCCTTTAGAAGTATTCGTCCACTTGATGTTCAGAAGGTCATTGGTGAATTAAGCTTGGGTACTAGCTGTGGTTCAGATGGTATGGAGATCAAGTTCATCAAACTTGCCTCTCATGTTTTGTCATATCCTTTGTCTGACTTATTTAATCTATCTTTAACAACTAATGAAACTCCATCATGCTGGAAATGTGCCAAAGTCGTTCCATTGCATAAAGGTGGTGATCCTTCTGATAATTATCGACCAATTTCAATTATTAATGGTATCGCAAAAGTCTTTGAAAAACAAATGTTTAATCAATTATCCCAATATGTTAATGAATCTCATATTTTATCCCCATGCCAATCTGGTTTCAGACCTTACTAGTCTCCACAACCACAGACCTTCTGAAATTGATCATTAGATAATAACTAGGGCTGACCCCTATTAGTTGAATAGTCGACTAATCGATCGAAAGGAGCCGTAGTCGACTGCCAACCTCTTAGTCGAATGCAAAAAATATATATATATTATAATATATTTTTAATTTTTGTATCATTCTTTCCAAAAGAAAAGAGGCATAGAAGCGTGGCTAACGCTAATGGCACGCATACCAGAGGCTAACTGCCTAAGAAAACAGGCACAGAGGCACTGAAAGAGGATTTCACCCATCTAATGAACACACTAGACTAGACAAATATCAAGATGTATCCATCAGTGGACCAATTGCATGTTTTTGCAGAGGACAAGAAGCCTTCCGTCGACTCCTTCAGACATTAAGCACCCCCCACAGCCCAAATGGAATGATAAAAAAAATATGTAATTGTTTTTTCATAGTCGACTAATAGTCGACTATTGGCTAATTTCGGCCAATCAAAGTCGACTATCCAAATCCTTAGTCGGGGACAGCCCTAATAATAACACGGTCACTGGTGCAATATTTATAGATCTTACAAAGGCCTTTGATTTGGACCATTATCTTCTTCTTGACAAACTGTGTGCTATTGGTGTCTCTAATCATTCGTTACTTTGGTTCAACTCATATCTCCACCAAAGACGCCAGTGTGTATCATATCAGGGTACACAGCCCTTACTTTTTGATTATGGGCAAGGGTATTCCTCAAGGTTCATCTTTAAAAAAAAAATTGATTTCTTTTTAGCATTTTTACAGCTTAATTTTTCATGGTCAGACATGACCGACAGAGGAGGAAAGGGTGAACGGGAGAAGAGGCGGGAAGACATGTGACAAATTATCTCCCGGGAGCGGGAGTCAAACCCGGGACGGCCGCGTAGGTGTGCGAAGCACTATGGTATGCGCCACGAGGGTGCCCCCTCAAGGTTCATCTTTAGGACCATTATTGTTTTCTATATTTGTTAATGATCTCACCCAGATACCATCTGACTGCCATACTCAATTATACGCTGACGATACAGTGATTTATTCCTCCAAGTCTGATATCCTACAAATTCAGTATGCTTTACAGACTCATTTTGATGCTATTCAGAAATGGTTAGCTATTAACAAACTTTTATTAAATAAGAAGCAGTCCTATAGTATGCTGTTTGGTACTAGATCAAATTTGTTGCAAATGCATGCAAGTCCTCGAGTCTAACCTAGTGCACTGGCGCTCGGTAGAGACAAAAATCTCCTTCCCAGCCGACCGCATTTATGATGTTGGGCAACCAAAAGCGGATTCAATCATTGAAAAACACCCTGGGCCAGCGCTGATATATCTCATAAGACCAAACGCTGATTTATGAAACAGCGTGTATGCTCGTAAATAACCCGAGAACAGTGACAGTGAATTTCTAACAAGAAAAAGCCCCACAATGTTTCCCCTCGCTGTCTGGGATGAGCAGCAGGAAGCCGGTACTAGAGACACAGACACAGGCTCTCATACGACGAGCCTGGGAATAACAAACGCATCAATTCTGCTCTTTATGTAAGAGGGGAAGGCAGCAGTTTTCCCAGAGAGACCTCAACGTGAGTAAAACAATTGAAAAAGGCTCATGTAACAATTGGACTAAGTAGACTAGGACTCTCTGAGGAGAAAGCTCCTCTGAGGAGGCTCTCTCACTGAGAGGGAGGCTCTGAAACCCTCTGAGGAGGCTCTGAAACTCTCTGAGGAGGAGGCTCTGAAACTCTCTGAGGAGGAGGCTCTGAAACTCTCTGAGGAGGCTCTGAAACTCCCTGAGGAGGAGGCTCTGATACTCTCTAAGGAGGAGGCTCTGAAACTCTCTGAGGAGGAGGCTCTGAAACTCTCTGAGGAGGCTCTCTCACTGAGAGGGAGGCTCTGAAACTCTGAGGAGGCTCTGAAACTCTCTGAGGAGGAGGCTCTGAAACTCTGAGGAGGCTCTGAAACTCTCTGAGGAGGAGGCTCTGAAACTCTCTAAGGAGGAGGCTCTGAAACTCCCTGAGGAGGAGGCTCTGACACTCTCTGAGGAGGCTCTGAAACTCCCTGAGGAGGAGACTCTGAAAACTCTCTGAGGAGGCTCTGAAACTATCTGAAGAGGCTCTGAAAACTCAAAACGGCCCAATATACACTACTGGTAGGGAGCAGAGCAGAAGAACCAATAGTCTCGACTGCATTGCATCCCCTCCTTTACAATGACAGCGGCCTGTGCTGTCATTGTAAAGGAGGGGATGCAATGCAGTCGAGACTATTGGTTCTACATGTCTCTTGGCCAATAAGAAAACGCGCCTGTGACGTCTTCAAATGGCCGGGGGAATCCCGTGTCCCACCTATCCTAATTTGGTGTGGGAAACAGGGAAATCCCCCCCCCTTTTCCCGTGACGAGAAATAGAACACCCTCGTCAGGGAAACCTCCTGGCCAATCAGTTTCGTAAATGATATAACTATATCCGTGGAGGGGGGGTTTATTCTGTCCACCCCCCTCAACACCTCACCCCTGATACGACGCCATAAAAAAGCAGAGCCGTGACACCAGTTGCATAGCACGCTACATGAAAGCACATACTTACCTGTAGAGTAAAAGCTTTACATCATGCACGCCAACCTCAGCCAATAACATTGTTTGTGCAAAAAACAGGCTTTATCCACGGCTCTCTTATGTGCGAAAAAACTTGCCACCTGCAATTTTTTACCTTTACCCTTAAGCAAAGAAAAAATTTACAGACTGAAGAGAGGGACAAAAAGTCCTTGATTCACATGCATATGTATAACTCTGTAAGCTAACAATAGCACACCAGTTGCGGACTCAAATGCTACGTTTTCACCTAAAAATGTATTTCATGAAACACACACAACCCTCATCATACAATGAAGCCGTCAAGTTCACTCTTATCATGTAAGAAAAACCCTGGCTTGGGTAGAGAAAGGACATAAGCCCTGGCTAAGTGCTAGAACACAGCCTTGCAAGTTATACAACAGCAACCAAGCATATTGCAGAGAAATCTGCACAAACTCCAAGCAAGAACGCACCCCCAGCATTTGTAGCTGTGGGTTCATATAGCACACGTCGTAACCCCCAAAATACAGTGAAGTAAACACACGTTTTATTAAACAAAAACATTCCCCCCTAGGAGGGAGCATTTGTGTTATCAACCAAAAACATTTGGGGGGGGGGGGGGCATATCTGTAACGTGTCCTACCTGACCCCCGGACGCAGGATGAATGGCCGCAACAATGGCTGGTCCACCTCGTTGATGAGGCCTCTTGCTGGCGGGGCCAGAAGTGGTGACGGCTGGAGTCCCGCTCTGGCGTTTCGCCCACATCCTGCGGCCGGCCATGGGGCATGCTGATGACATCTTCTGCCAGAGATGACGCCGAATCAGAGTGTTCAGGGCCCGCTACCTCCCCACGGCTAACGCCAACAGTTAGCAACAAGCTAACAGCTAACTCCAGGCTGACGGTTAGCCCCTTACCGGCCCACCGTTAGCTACTGGCTAACGCAGCAGCAAGCTAACGGCTAGCTCTTAAAGGCCCACTGTTAGCTACCGGTGTTATATCAAGCAGTGTGGCTTGATATAATTTTTCCTAAAACAAAACCTCTCTTAATCTGTGTCCTCTACAGACCTCCAACTCAAAATTCATTTTATGATTTACTGGAAGAGAGCTCAGTGGATCTCTGTAAATCTGAGGTGATTTTGATTGGAGATTTTAATACCAACACTCTTAAAAAAGATGCACCAATCTTTAAATCATTCAGAAATTACTGCAACCTACATGACTTAAATCAGCTGATCACTCAAGTCACAAGAGTCTGCTCTTCCACACAAACCATCATTGATCTAATTCTGACATCAGACCAGACCAAGATCTCTAGAAGTGGCATGATAGAGTGCAGTCTAAGTGACCATCACATCATTTTCTGCACTCGTAAAATTCACAGACCTGTAATAAATTGTCACAACACAATCAGATTCAGATCTCTGAAAAACTACACGTGAAGCCTTAAAAACAGCTCTGAACAAAGTAGATTGGACAAATGTACTAAACTGCACATCGACAGAAAAAGCTTGGTCATGCTTTAAAACCACCTTCCTTTCAGTTATTGACACGCTTGCACCCTCAAAGGTGACCAGGGTCAAAGCCAGAACAGAGCCCTGGGTCACTGCAGAGATTCTAAAAGCCATCAGAGTGAGAAATGAGAGCTTCTCTAAATACAGAAAAACTAAAAATGAACAGCTCTTTGAGACATGTAAAACACTAAGAAATGGAGTAACCAATATGATCAAAAAAGCAAAACTGAACTATTTTAACGAAAAAATTTATGAAAATAAAAATAATCCTCAAAAACTGTGGAAGTCTTTAAAAACACTGGGTCACAATAATAGACTCAAGACTAAAACCACAAATCTCAACCTGAAAATAGATAACACGATCATCTCTGACAAATTGAGCGTGGCAAATTGTTTAAACACCTTCTTCACAACTGTTGCTACCACTTTGGTGAACAAACTGCTGATCCACTCTGGCCGATATGGCATACAGCACATCCAGGCCTTTTATAAGGAACTGGGTGTACGTGAAAATGATTTTAAATTGACTGAAGTAACTACTGAAGAGGTTATGAAAAAGCTCAGTATGCTGCAGCCAACAAAAGCCACAGGCCATGACAATATTCCCACCAGATTTCTCAGAGACTCTGCTTCCATCATAGCTCCCATTGTAGCCCATATCACCAACCTCTCCATCAACCAGGGTCACATCCCGCAAGAACTCAAGCTTGCTAGGGTAACCCCTCTATTTAAAAAAGGAAACAAACTAGATCCAGGTAACTACCGCCCCGTTTCTATCCTTTGTTCCATATCAAAGGTAATTGAGAGGCTGGTATATGAGCAGATAGACAACTACCTGACTGAACATAGACTATTGTACCAGTTCCAATCAGGTTTCAGAAAATCACACTCCACTGACACCTGTTTACTGTACCTGACAGATTATATAAAACGGGAGATGGACAAGGGGAACTACTGTGGGATGGTAATGTTGGACCTGCAAAAGGCGTTTGACACGGTCAACCACTCCATCCTACTAGAAAAATTGAGAGCGATAGGCTTTGATAGCAAGTCAGCCAAATGGGTCAAGTCCTACCTGGAGGGAAGAGAACAGGTGGTAGACATCAATGGCACCTTGTCCTCGTCCCTTCCAGTGACATGTGGGGTCCCCCAAGGAAGCATTTTGGGACCTCAACTGTTTTTAATATATATTAATGACATGAAATCGGCATGCGATTGCAACCTGTTCCTGTTTGCTGATGACTCGGCACTCCTGGTCTCAGACAGGGATAAGTCTAAAGTGGAAAGTGTCCTGAGCAGTGAAATGAAAAAAATCTGCTCCTGGCTCAGTGACAATAAATTGTCTCTACATCTGGGAAAAACAGAGGCCATACTCTTTGGGTCAAACGCCAACCTAAAGAAATCCCAGGGTTTTAAAATTAGAGTAGGTGAAAACATTATTGAGGATAAAGAGGAGGTCACCTACCTGGGCTTTATTTTAAATAACAAACTTTCTAACGAAAAAATGGCACAAAAAGTTATTACTAAGGTCAATCAAAAAACCAAATTTTTATTTAGAATTTCCTCGTTCATAAATAAAAACGCTCTGAGGACCCTAGCTGGAGCCCTCATCCAATGTCACTTTGACTATGCTTGCACTTCATGGTACAGCAACATATCAAAACAAATGAAGACAAAGCTCCAGACCTCCCAAAACAAACTAGTGAGACTCCTGCACAACCTTCACTTTAGGACTCACCTAACGCCAGCCCACTTTAGCAGGCTGGGATGGCTTAGGGTTGAAGAAAGGGTACACCAGCTTAAAATGCTACTGGTTTTTAAAGTACTAAAAGAAACGGTCCCCAAGTACCTAGTAAATTATTTTAATAAAGTAGGAGATGTCCACAAACACGCCACAAGAGGAAGCCCCACGGACCTGGTCCCGCCGAGAGTCAGGACATGCATGGGGAAAGATGCATTTTTTTACTCGGCTACGGTAATGTGGAATGCCCTGCCAACATTTATAAAACTCCTGAACTCCCCTCTCGGATTTAAATCCGCCCTAAAAACATGGCTCAGCAGCAACTCAAATTGGTCTTAAAATGTTTTTTTTATCTCTTTTATCATAACTTGGCTTTTATTTCTTTTATCATGAGTTGCTTTTAAGGGTTTGCGGATTTTCTTTTAACATTAGTTAACTGTATGAGTTGTCAGGTTAGGTGTTTTTATAAAAAAAATGTATAATGTGTCCTGTCAGTGTACATGTCCATTTGTGTTTCTGTGCCTTTTTATGTTCCATGTATGGACCACAATGGAAACAAGCCTTGGCTTTATTGTGTTTTATCCATTTTTGACCTGCGTTATTGACACTGTTATTGTCTTGTCTTTTAAAATGTTTTTTTGTCATACGATTTGTGTCAAAATAAAGTATTCAATCAATCAATCAATCAACCGGTTACTACTGAAGCTGTGTAATGTGAGGAATAGCGATGCAGGCCTGATCACTTCAGACAGCCGACTGCCTCCCTCTTCTTTAGCCCAAAGAAAAAAAGGGCAGACAACACCCGCCTCCCTCACAGGACGGCGTTGCCAGAGATACAGTGGCGTCGGCAGCGGGCTGCTGCCGCCTTGAGCTCGGGCTAAAAAACACGCAAGCTCGCACCCCTCGCGCCGGGAAGCACAACCCACTTTATTTTTGAAAGGCAGGGGCTAACGTCCAGTGCGGATGGCAGAGGGCATCCCTCCTCAGAGACTTGGGACTCAAACCCAGACTCGGAATCGGGGCTCCCAGGAAAACAAAGCCTCTGTTTTCGCAGGACGTCAAACAAGAACCCCCCCGTCCCCTCCATGCAATCCCAATTGTCCATAGGACGTTACCGGCTAACGGCTAGCTACAAGCTAACGGCCAGGCCTGTATCTCGGACGTGATGGAGAGGTAACGGAGGAATCCTCGCTTGGAGCCGGCTGTTCTGCGGGCCTGTATGCCTGAGCAGCCGACCCTGCACAACTGACACATCTGTTTAGACCGTCCGCCCCCGCCGCTCACCGCCAATTGACGTGATCGAACAGAGGCGGAGAACCCGCGTCGCAAGACACCACCCACCCAGAGAGACCGTCGGCCAGCCGACTGCCTCTCGTGGCAATAGTATCCAGCTGCACAGCCGGAGAGCAACGCTGGCGGGGGAACTGCCCAGCGACGCGCACTCCCCTCCGGGCGCCTCTGAGGCTCACCTGCCTGCCACAACCGTGGAGCAGGCAAGCCCCACTATGCCCCGAGGAAGCCCAAATGTGAAGCGCCGGTGAAGGTCAGAACGATCCTCTAGTCTAGACTCTCCGGTGGTGATGACATTATCTTTTCTTTCTCCCGTAAATTAGTGAGAGAGGGAGAAACAAAAGACGATGCCAACACAGCTCCTATAACTAAACTAACTACTTTAAAGCACTGATCTTGAAGCGGTGCTATACACGGACTTCACGTGGTGAAAGTAGGGAAGGAGCTGGTAGTATGGCCATGACCCCGCTTATGTGTGAGCGGATGTGGGCATGGCCAGGCAGGTGAGGAGCGTGCATGTGGTTGAAAGTTTTCATGATAGCTTATGATTAAAGGGACAGTTCCAATAGAGCAGAGCGCAAAGCTATACGAAAAATAACCCATCACTGTTTTATGTTTGAGTCATTAAACTGGCTTTTCCCTCAATTCAGAAGACATTTTCATTGGTTGCTTTTTGTTTACAAATGTATTTACTTTAATTATCCCCCCTTTAATATCTAAAGCAGTTCCTAATTCCATATAGTTCAAATTATAATTTAAGACACACGGATCATCCTTTCTTTATCATACCTCGAACCACCAAAGTTATTGGTCGACTTGCCTTTAAATATAAAGCTCCAGCTGATTGGAACAAACTGCCTAGTTCACTCAGATCTCTCACTTCTTACCAGTTATTTAAGACATCTTTGTTTACTCATCTGCAGACTACTTGCACACTACTTGTTACTAATTACATCTGATGTACTGTGTTATGGATTATGGTTTACATGTTTACAGATCAAACTGTAATTTTTTTATGTACACTTATATGGGAACATATATTGACGATCCTCTTGGGTGGAATCAGTGTGGACTGTGGGGGGGGGGGGGGGGGGAGCTTGGGAGAGCATCTGTCAATGTATAAGTGTAATTTGTTGTCCTGTGTTTTGTTTTGTTTTGTTATGGGGACTGGAACACGGATATACTGCGTAAAGCAGCACCCGTCTTCAAGGCCTTCAGTAGGTTTTCTGATCTGCACGGTTTCAGCCAGCTAATCACCCTACCCACAAGGGTATGTGATTCAACACAAACCACCATTGACCTAATTTTGACCTCTGACAAGTCCATGATCTCCAATAAAGGGGTGATAGCATGCTGGTTAAGTGATCATTATATGATTTTCTGTACCCGCAAAAAGCTAAAACAGAAGGCCGGCTGTCACAAAACAGTCACATCTAGAGACCTCAAAACCTACTCTAGAGCGGCCTTTAACCAAGAACTGGAGAGCATGGACTGGTCAGATGAAATCAGTGGTACACAGGTTGAAGAAACATGGCTTGGATTCAAAACCAAATTCACAACAATACTCAACAACATGGCACCCCTAAGAACCACCAGGGTTAAAAATCGCGCTGAGCCATGGATGCACACTGAAATACTGGCCGCTATGAAAACCAGAGACAAAAAATGCTCTGAACTTCATAAAGGTCAGACAAAGCTTTCCAAAAGCTCAAACAGTGAACTCCAAGCCCACGTGGTTGAACAAAAAATTCAAAGAAACAGACTAAGAAATGATGTAAACACCATGACCAAAACTGCAAAAAAAAATCATCAATGACAAAACTGAGGAAAACAAAAACAAACCACGTGAACTTTGGAAATTACTCAATAATCAACTAGGCTGCAGTAAAAAACTTAAAACCAAGTTCTCAAACATAAACATAAAGATGGACAACACGCTCATCACAGATAAGCTGGATGTAGCCAATGGGCTGTGGTGTTCCACAAGGAAGCATACTAGGACCGCTACTGTTCCTAATTTATGCAAATGACATGTCGTCAGCTTGTGACTGCAACTTGTTCCTGTTTGCGGACGACTCAGCCCTGCTGGTCTCTGACAAGAACAAGTTGCAGGTTGAAAAAACCCTCAGCTCGGAACTAGGCAAAATCTGCATCTGGCTCGCTGATAACAAACTATCATTACACATGGGCAAAACAGAGTCCATTCTCTTCGGTTCAAATAACAAACTCAGCAAGACCGACGGCTTCTCAGTTACAGTGGGTGACAATATTGTCACAAGGAAAGATGAAATTACCTACCTGGGTTCCATCCTAGAGGCAAATCTTTCCTGTGACAAAATGGCATCCAATGTAATAAAAAAAGTCAACCAACGAACTAGATTCTTGTACCGGATCTCCTCTCTGGTAAACAAGAATACCCTGAAGACTCTGGCAGGAGCACTCATTCAAGGGTACTACGACTATGCTTGCACCTCATGGTACCAAAGCACCTCAAAGGCGCTAAAAACAAGATTACAAACATCACAAAAGAAACTGGTCAGACTTCTACTTGACCTTACCCCTAGAACCCACCTCACCCCTGCCCACTTTGACAACCTAGGATGGCTTAGAGTAGACGACAGAGTACAGCAACTTGCAATGGGCCTGGTCTACAAGATACACTATACGACTAAGGTACCCATGTACATGTCAAAATACTTCCCAAAGGTCAGTGAATACCACGACCACAACACCAGAGGAAGCTCAACAAATCATGTTAAACCCAGATTCGGCTCAAACAAGGGACTAAGGGACACGTTTAGCAATTATGCCACATCAATGTGGAACGCCCTACCCAAAGCTGTAAAGGAATGTGAATCCCTACCCACATTCAAAACCGCTCTTAAAGAGCACCTACGGGAGGCTGCAATTCGAAACTGGCCACCGTAAATGTCCAAACCCCCCACCCCCTCCTAATAGACAGTCTCCTCCCAACCGCATGTATATTTTTCTCCCACCCACCCACCCCCTCCAAATGTACAGTCTCCTCCCCACCGTATGTATATTTCTCTCCCACCCACCCACCCCCTCCTAATGTACAGTCGCCTCCCCATCATATGTATATACTCTGTCAGGATCTATGGGTAACAGTACTGTATATTTTAATATCGTATATGTCACAAATGTAACAGTACTAAATACCTGTATGTCCCTATGCCATAAATGTCATGTATGTTGTGTATGTCATAAATGTCAATATGAATTGAAAATGGGGGACCCTGATGTAAACAAGACAAACGTCTTTCTCTGCTCTGCATCCCCTTAACAATTGTGTGTATTGAGTCGTACTGTATTGTACCCATCCATTCTGCAATATGTTAAATTAAGTTTTCATTCATTCATTCATTCATTCATTCATTCATTCATTCATTCATTCATTCATTCATTCATTCATTCATTCATTCATTCATTCATTCATGTATTGTATTGTGTAATTGTGTAGGCAGCGTTGCCTGTAGTGTATCACAGGTCACCAGTGAAATACGTCTTGTGCTGAGTGTATGCATTCACATACTGTAGCACAGGCTGGTCATTTCTACCAGGATCTGCCAGTCGTCCATCAGATATGAAGAATAGCTGTCAACCTTTCAACTTCTCTCTGTGTTTCACACACGGCCGGCCGAGCTACTGCCCCTGCCCCCCCCCCTCCCCCTGCACAGCTAATCGCCAAAGAGCAGTCTGACCTTCTCATTTGGCATGGCACCTGTCAATCATGTATGTCACGTGTCGACCCCTGTGCCATTACCCTGTAACATTAACCTTTAAAGTCCTCCCACAAGGCCTAATTTGTGCGTTGCAGACCCGGGAACTGCATCACAAATGTCATCTTTCACAGTGCCCTTAATTTTGCGCTACTTTAGAGGATTAGTGTAAGAGAGTGTGAAAGCCAGTTCTCACATAGGAAATAATAAGACCGTTGCACCCTCATGTAGGGGTCGTTCCAGTTCAAGGGATGTATTTGCAGATGGAACCAACAAATGATGGTAAAAGCGTAACTAAACACAGGGTCATTGTGATGCCCTAGTGGTTGAAATGTTCACCCTGCTGCACACAAATTGAATTTCAAAGAACATTATTGTCCGTACAACTCTCAAAAGCAAGTGCATCTCAGTTTGTGGGGTATCCATTTGGAATGGCCTTGATGTAGCAATAAAAACAAGTAATACTATTGAAATGTTTAAATGCAGATATAAACAGGAATTATTGGACAAGTATAAGTTAGAGGAGCTTGAAAAATAACGTGAACTAGTATTTTTATAATCATTTATTTATCTTTTGCTGTAGTGGATATTATTTTTAGATAGATCGATAGATAACTTATTACATATTAATATGATATTGTAAGGAAACGGCAGGACCAGATAAGCTTTGCTTCATTCTGTCCCTTCTCGAACAAAACCATGTCTTGAGCATACTGATTATTGTATTATATATCTTTTAAATTAAAAAAAAAATTGTCTTGTTATTTTGTTATTTAAATGTTTGAGATAAATAAAGATCAAATCAAATCAAATCACCCCAATCTCAGATGTCAGAGTACCTCTTTTTCTTTTTTCTAGACGGTTTTCTATCTGACATCACCAGCTAGGTTGGGGCAGTATGTGCAGCGTGGTGAAAATATCAACCACTAGGGCGGCACGTTTAGTTACTCTTTATAACTTTTTTTCTCTTTTCATATGCTCCCTCCTGCTTTGGCTTGCTTCGATTGGATATCCATATGATCACCATATGACCCGGGCCCTACGGACCTGGGTCTGATGAACAGAGTACAGTATCCTAAGGTCCACAGTGATTGGCCAGTAAAAGTCACCATCTCAAACACAGGTCCTGATTTAAAGGCATATACTTTGTTTAGGGTGCAATTTGGAACCCGCCTGGATATGAAGTGCTCTGAAATATAATATAATGGTACATAATATAATGGCCTACTAAATGTCTAAAGTGAATGAAAATAGGGATCAGTCCCACACTGCCGAAGCGAGAGAGAGAGGACGCATATGATGGCCTATAATAAAAGAGAGCTGTTTATTGAAAAAAGAGATCACGAGGGAGACCCCTACATGGCGTATAATGCTGGTGCATATGAGCGCGACATAGCTTGTGGCCAGTGATAAGTGAGCACATAAGTATCATTGGGGGTAATAACAGCTGCTGCCCACACTCTCCCCCTCCCCTTCCACAATTACCTGGGATTTCACCATATCCCGTTGAGCACTTTGTGATCAGAGCACACAGGTGCGCACGCACACATATTAACATAGAGGACACGGACACGCGTGCACACAGAGTACATAGTCGTGCCGTACGCGCACCCACACACACACTTACATACATATACACATGCACACACGTGCACACAATCACAATGAGGGTTATTCACTGCAAAGTGCTGCATTGATTATGCTGTGTATGACCTATGTGTGGGAGAGGGCTATGGGGAAAGAGAGAAAATGACTAGAAAGGAGAGAGATGGATGATGAGAGAAAGAGTGGGAGTGAGAACAGGAGAGGTGGTGGGAGGGTGTAGGATAGAGGAAGAATGAGAAAAAATAATACAGAGAGAGAGAGAGAGAGAGAGAGAGAGAGAGAGAGAGAGAGAGAGAGAGAGAGAGAGAGAGAGAGAGAGAGACGGGTGTGAGAGAAGAAGCGATGGAGGGACGAGGAGGGGCTGACGGAGAGGAGATATCTGAAAGTGAGAGACAGGGTATATCTCTGGAGGTTTAATAGCAGTACCTGACTCTTGCCAGATTGCACTGCCTACGTGTCAGCGAGGTGCCATCTATCACTGGCTCGTTACGTCTCTTCTCCCTCACACCTCTGCTTAGAAACCCAGAGAGGTAGTCCTTATTTCACTACCCCCTTCCTTACTTCCTTTCCTTTAGAGACAAGGGAAATTAATCTGGTAGGGACCCCTCTGTCCTGTGAAACCATAAACATCAAGGCAAATAGTATTACTGCTACTACTCTACTACTACTAGGTTACTATTGGATCATTGCAAAACTTTCCTTTTGTTCTAATGGCTGTGTGGTGCTACTTCATTCCTATGACAATACTTGGCAGTGTTGTGGCACATAAGATCCGTTGGAACCTCTGCAACACAGCAAGTCTGGGCACAATATCTACTTGGAATGGTAGAACTTGGAATTTGCGTACTTTGGAAATCGTGAGATGCACACAAGTTTAACTGTCCTGGCACTTGCAAATGTCTGAGAGGTCGCTTCAATCAACCTGGAATGAAAATGTCTGACCATTTCTGATGAATATGTGTTTTCCCCAAGCAGGTCTACAATCCAAGGTCCTCAAAACAATAATTCCATGCCCTGATTAATGATTTGCTCAAGGCACTGAGCCATGATAAACATGAAATAGAGAAGGGGGGGAGAGAGAGAGAGTGGGAGAGAGCAGGGGTGTAAAAAGTACCCAGAAATTATACTTAAGTGAAAGTATGGGTACCGTCTCAAAATCGTACTCAAGTAAAAGTCAGAGTATCTGGCTCAAAACACACTTGAGTAAAAGTAAAAAGTTTCTACTTTTAAATGTACTTAAGTACTAAAAAGTCAAAGTAAAAACCTTTCATGGAGATAGGGCCATGGGTGCTCGTCTTGTCCACACATACCGTTTCGTCCTCTTCATCACTTGTACTATCGTTTGTGGCCATCTTCTGTAGCTTGTCACTCTGACTGTCTATTCTTCTGATTAAGTACATTTTCCATTCATGGGATTTGATTGGCTCTTTTTAAATAAAGTGCGGCGGCAGGATTAATAACGTTAACGTTATAGTTTGGCCAGAGAAACAAATATACTAATTAAAATAGTTGGACCTGCAAGATTTGTACTTTGTACTTTGGTAAGTCTGCATTTTAAATGTAAGGGGTAAAAAGTATGTTTTTTTTCCTCTGACATGTAATTGAGTAAAAGTACAAGTATACAAACCTAATAATACTCAAGTAAAGTACAAATCCCCAAAAACAGTACTGAGTACAATTACTCAAGTACTTTACACCCCTGGGAGAGAGAGAGAGTGGGAGAGAGAGAGCGAGAAAGAGAGAGAGAGAGAGAGAGAGAGAGAGAGAGAGAGAGAGAGGAGAGAGAGAGAGAGAGAGAGAGAGAGAGAGAGAGAGGGAGAGGGAGAGGAGAGGGAGAGGGAGAGAGAGAGAGAGAGAGAGGGGCCTGATGATAGGAGAATGATGCCAGGGTATGTTTCTGTATGGGGTCTGTGAAGTGGAGAGAAAAGTGCACTGAACAACAAGGCGCTCTGAGATGCTCACAGTCCGCACTGCTGCTTCACTGACATCACAAGGGATCTCCCTTAAGGGGTGTGCTGCTGGTGTGTGTTTGTCTCTGTGTGTGTCACTAAGTGCTAAGAGCAGTGATTGCAGACAGGTCAGACAGAGGTGAGGAGAGTAGTGGTTGCAGACAGTTGCAAACCACTTCGACTCATACAGAACGCAGTGGCCCGCCAAAGTCAGCTCACGATACCCCACGTCTTCCCATTGCCACATGAATCCGCTTCAAGGTACTTGACCTGGCATACGGTGTAAGTGAGGGGAACGGCTCCCTCGTACCTCCGCTCAATGGTTTCTAACTACACACCCTCAAGAACCCTAAGATCTTCTGGCCGCTTCAGACCCACTCCTATCCAAGCTCCTAGGTCATCAAAGTGAAGCTGGCTATTCTCGGTCCTCCCTCCACAATGATGGAACGAACTTCCCACCACAGTCAGGGCAGCTGAAACCCGCCCAAATGTCAACCGTTGACTAAAAAAACACTTCTTAAATCAATATCTGAAATATGAAAATTAAGAAATACTAACCTTATTTTACCATTATGCACTTTGCTACTAAGTAATCTACTTTGCTATATTACTAACTACTATTCGAATATGTCTATACTACTATGCACACTAAGACTGTAGCACTCAAGTTCAACAGTGTTTGACAAACAATGTTACTTTATTTAAAAACAGCCAATCAAATCCCCATCAATGGAAAATGAACCCGCCCATACCCATGCTGATTGGTCCTTGTGCAAGACTAGAAAGCGGGATTTTTGATTAAACACCTGCTAGAAGAATAGACAGTTAGAGTGACACGTTACAGAAGATGGCCACAAAAGATAGTACGAGTGATGAAGAGGACGAACCGGTCAGCGTGGACGGACAAGATGAGCAGTGAGCACCCATGGCCCTATCTCCATGAACGTTTTTAGTACTTAAGTACATTTAAAAGTAGAAACTTTCTACTTTTCCTCAAGTGTGTTTTTAGCCAGGTTCCCTGGTTCCATGTCTAGCCCCCTCCTCCTCTGCCCACTCCTCTCCTCCTTTCCTCTGGTCTCCTTCCTCCTCGCATCACCTCTCCTCTTCCCTGGTTGCCTTTCCTCTCCTCTTATCACCCTCCCTTTCCTCCTACATTCTTCATTTGACCAGCCCCCCCCCCTCTCTCTCTCTCTCTCTCTCTCTCCTCTCTCTCTCTCTCTCTCTCTCTCTCTCTCTCTCTCTCTCTCTCTCTCTCTCTCTCTCTCTCTCTCTCTCTCTCTCTCTCTCTCTCTCTCTTTCTCCTCTTTCTCTCTCTCTCACCAGCCATGTATTCAAATTACTAGATCAACTTCACATCGAACAGGAGTATAATATATCACCAACAGAAACCACTCAGCTGATATTCAGCTATTCAGCACTAGTCGTGATAGATTGCTACATGTGAATATTTCCCCATATTCTGTGGACTTAGAAGTGCCTGAGGTGAGAGAGAGATAGACAGAGAGAGAGAGAGAGAGCTGCAGTAATGGATGTTTCAGTGGTTCCTCTGGGTCTCCGGCTAGGCCTTTAGATTCTAACTGTGGGTTCCCTTGAATGCTTCCCCCTAACGACAGCGACCCCCTTTTTAAAGTTGCGAAATGAAAGGAGACATTTCCTCCCCCTTATCATTACTCATTTGAAATGCTTCATTTGAGCTGCAAAAGGAATCTCATAAACAAGCATGAAGTGGTTCACACCTGCCTGTGGAATCCCAATAATTATCGCTGACACATCACTGCTG